>NC_050523.1:1202687-1282677 GCF_002922805.2 Oryzias melastigma
AGGCTGACGTTCTGGACTCGGTCCGGAGCCCGGCGTCCGTCCTGCTGGACGCACAGACGATGACGCTGTATTGGAAAAGTGGGCGGGACCTCTTCAGGGCGCCGAGCCGCGGCTAGAACCGGCTGAGACTGAAGCTCAGAACACGACCGAGAAACCCAAAGAAGAAACTTGTTCTTCTGTGTGTGGACCGCTGAAACACAGCGTGGGTTTGAGTCCCGTCCTCCTCTTTCTGACTCACAAAGCAGTCCAGAAAAAGAAAAGAAAAGTATCAGCTTTGGCTCCTCTCCACTGAGAACAGTAACCTGCAGTCTTACACATTGGAAGCATCTAAAAAAATCAGCGTCAAAGAGAAAGTGAAAAGTCTCCTTCTAGCCAAAACAATTGACTCTATGAGAGACCTGGACTGAGCAGGTGTGTCGTCATCCACAGAAATCCGTTTATTCCAGCTCCAACCAAATTAAGTCAATTCAGTTGCCATTTTTCTGCGGTATGGACGCCACAGTCATTGTACTGAGTAAACATCTCTATGGCAACCACTCACCAATCAGGAGTGAGCTTGTTGAGGCCACACCCCTACCACGTGAAAGAGGGCTACAAGAAATCTGTCAAACATAGGCTCCGCCTACTTATATTGAGGCATCTGACTGGTCAGTTTATAGCTTGAATAACTTGAACTACAAAAAAAAAAAAAAAATTAAAAAGTTTCCAAGCAAATATGTTTATTCTGACCAATAGAATGACTGAGTTACAGCTGTTTATATCTCTATAGAAGTCTATGGGATTTTGTGGCTACTTCCTGTTTGGAACCACATCCAGTTCTCTTTTACCAATGGTCTGCAACTTTTAACACTTAAAGAGCAATTTGGGTCAGTTTCTCACCAACGACAACACAAAAGGAGCCACAAAGTCTTGAAAAAATAAGACATTTGTATTTACGTTAGTGTATGATAATTATAAATGAACTGTGTTTTCTTTGCATAAATAAGACATAAACATTATAAGAAAATTGCCTTTTTATCTGAAGATGAAATAGTTCTAAACTTTTAACAGAGGTTCACATGACAGCCTTTCAAAATAAAAGACGCTCTGTGTCATTATGCTGCAAATGTAGGGAGTATGTCAAGAGTGTTTTTATTTTATCATTCGTGGTGCATCCAAGGCAGAAATTTGTAAATTTAACGAAAACAGAAAAGAAATTGAACAAATTCAGTGTCCCTGACCCCGTGATGGGCAAACATTTTTACTCGTGGGCCACAAAGGGTTCTAAATTTTGACAGAAGGGCCGGACCAGGAGCAGATTTGTGATGTGTTTTGGTGATTCACCTCTTAAAAGAAAGAAATAACACAGGATCTGGACATGTCGAAGCCAAAACATGCCTTCATTTTGATCAAAAGTTACTTAAAAACAAAACATTTTGGAGCTTTTATTTTGAAACTGTGGTTTTTGTTCGAGTTTTAGTGCCATTTTCACCAATGGGTTGATGTTTATTCCAGTTTAGCGGGCCAGATTAAATAGTTTAACGGGCAGCATATGGCCCCCGGGCCGTAGTCTGCCCACCCCTGCCCTAACCATATGTTTTAAACCATAAGATGAAAAAAAATTAAAAATCTACTAAAATCTAAAAATATACTGACCTCAAATAGATGGTCTGTGGTACATGGCATGGCAAAAATCAGTCAAAATATTTGAGTTGAAATAAGTTTGACATAGTTTTTTTTTATTTTATTTTACAAATTATTTATTTTTTATTTCATAGTTTAAAAAAGAAAAAGAAAAAAATAACTTTATTTCCTTTAACTGGACAGGGCTAAGAGAGCACATTTGACCCCAGAGCCTCAGGTTGCAAACCATTGTCTTCTAGGGGTCTGTGGGCGCTGGAATCTCTATTTTTAAACAAATTAAAGGTTTATAAGTTTAAAAAAAAAAAAAATCCACTGAATTATCTCTGATTTAGTTCATTAGATTTGCAAATTGTCTGAAAATTGAAAATCTAATGATTGAGCTGATCCTTTGTCCCACAGGATGTATTTTATTTTGAAAGGAAGTCATGTGAAATCTCTGACAAAAAATTTACAAACTATTTCAAGTTTTGTAAAAAAAAAAAGCATGATTTAATTTTGCCCAAAAATAGTTTGTTTATAGTTAAAATAGTAACATTTATGGAACACAAATCAGTGTCTCATTTTCCTGAAAGGTGAATAAGACTGTGTGGCTCCTGTAGGTTGGGACCCGGGCCCCCTAAAACGTGATACCGCCCCTGCAGTGAGAAACAGCACCCCCTTCCGGCGGAGCCCCGCACTTCCGCCTCGCTCCTCCTTAAACGTCAGTGACAAACATGGCGTTTTCCGTGTTGGTGGGGGAAGTGTCACGTCCTGCCCCGCCCTGAACGAGCACTGACTCGACGTTATCAGCCTCCGGGAGCGCCGCGGAGGAACCGGCCTGTCAAAAGTACACAGACATCACGCATCCCGGGTCCAATGGTCAGGCTGCTCCCGCAGCGTCCGCGTGCCTCCCGCGCCGAGCTGCCAGACTGCAGGCGGACGTGAACCCTGAGGCTCAGAAAGTTCGTCTGCAGACATGTCAGAACCGAGCGGGTTCGTCGGTCCCTTCCACAGACCGCGGTTCGCCGCCGCGGCTCCGGCGGGGAAAGCCAAACTCACGCACCCCGGGAAGGCGATCCTGGCAGGTAAGCGGCGCGCGCGCCTCCAACTTCTGCTCAACTTCTTCTCCTGCAGGCGGGACTGCGGACCGAGCCCACGCAGGACCCGCAGAACTTTAACAACCTCCAGATGAGAGTCTGCAGGAGAACCCGCTCTGTTGTCCTGGAGTTCTGTCTTAAAGTTTGATCATCCACTCAAATCAAAAATGATTTACAAAGTCAAATATCTGATGTTTCATCTTTTATTCAAAGTTATCTTTCTTCAGAGCAGTGTGGTCACCAATTAACCTTCTGATGATCATTTTTTATTCATTTCATGACCTTAAAGTCACGAATTTATCAGTTTGTCAGACGTCCAACAGATTACATTTTAATTCCTCCAAAGGTGGAAAATCACTTTTAGGTATTCACTTTTTTAACATTTCAAAGGTTTATTTTGATTCTTACTTTACATCTTCAGCACTCAGAACTGAGGATCAATCTAATCTGTCGGTCACTTTTGTGATCTCTTATCATAATCCAGTTAAGATTATTTTGTCTCGTTGGAATAATCTGAACAAACCTGAACCACAGAAACCCAAATCTTATCTTCCGACAAATTATTTTAAAAACTAAACTGTGACTTTCTGCTAGATAATCTGCTTTAAAAGTATCTTTTTCTGCTTTATAAGACTGAAAAAGGCCGTGAACGACTGTTTCTTATCACATGCGTGCAGGTGAAGACCGTGCAGGAAGGAGACCCGTAGGACGATAAACTACAGAACCGATAAGGAGTGTAAGAGTGTGATAGGCCGGTTCCACCACCGCTGCCATAAAACGTGCTGCCCTGCGTCCGACGCGTGGTCGCCCCATAGACCTTCGCACCGACCCGTTTCATGTCCCGTGTGTGTTAATCAGTAACCACAAGTCAAACTTTACACAGCCGGAGAGTCGTCACTCCAGTGACCCCACAGGGTGCTGGAACAAACTGTGAGCAGCGTTTGTTGTTCTGGAGCTCAGAGGCCCGGGTTCGTGGCGTCATGAGGCACCATGACAAAGCACTTTGCTCTGTCAGCCTGAGCAGAGGATTAGAACCGCCCACCACGAGTCAGAGCAGCTCTGAACGGGTCACTCCCAGAGTCCTGTGGTTCAGTGGAGCCCAGAACCGCAGCGCCAGATGAAAGCAGCTTTTTGTGGCGGTGGAGGCTCAAACCGACCCGACGGAGACGCTCTCTCATTGGCTGGGGGACATGAGCTGACCCTCCAGAACCCAGGGGGTGGGGCTTATCAACACATGTATTACTGTATAGTGAATAGATAACATTCTAAACCATAAGTGTGTCAGTGGAGTCCTGCTGATCCAGAAAATACTTTTACACAGTAGAGCTGCCACAAACGATTATTTTAACAGTCGACTAATCACCGATTATTTTTCTCGATTAGTCGACTAATCGGGTCATGCACAAACTGGATGTAAAACACACATCATTAGCTTTAAACTAACTAAAAACTAGATATTTAGCATTACCTGCTAGTTTGAACGTTGTAAGCTGAATTTGGTAGCTAAAGATGCTAGTGCTAATAGCGGAACATGCTGAGATTGGTAGCTAAAAACACTCAAGCTGATAGCTGAAATCCCTGAAGCTAATAGCTGAAAACGCTGAGGCTGATAGCCATATTAGCTAAATACCAAATTAGCCTAAAAACAGCAAAAAGCCTAAATTGGCCAAAACAGGTAGCATGAAGTTGAAATATTAGCTAAACTCCAGACTAGCCCCAAAAAAGCTGAAAAAAGCCTAAGTTAGCCAAAACGGCTAGCATGAAGCTGAAATATTAGCTAAACTCCAAAACAGCCTAAAAAACCTTAATAAATGTCAAACTAGTCCAATAATCTAGCAGAATGACCTCTCAGGTAGCTTAAACTAAGTGGTGGAATGTCATAAAATTTTAGGGTTTGACGCTTTAAACATTAAAATGCAGTCAGGATGCAAAGATTATTGTAGCGTTCCTCTCAAACACCGGCTCCCCCTTGTGGCTGTGAAAAAATAACCAGATAAATATTGACTGAACATCAACGGCGTCTTCATTTTTCTGAACCAAAATCAACGTTTCCCTGTTGAAAACTCGATTCTACCATCATTTCGTCATGTTAGACTCTGCGTCCTCTCTGGTCTGGTTTCACATTGTGCCTTCAGGGTGGAGGAACCTGATGCTCCAGATGACGACAGCCCCCACATCCTTTGTCCCAGCCGCTATTGAACCCTTCAACAGATCTGTCGGAGTACACCACCAAATCTCAGAGCGTTTCATTCTGATCATTTTTAATGCTTTTTTATTTTGTGTTGTTTTGTTTTAGAGCTTTTGATTCAGGTTATCCGTACCGTGCCCGAGTACGTTTGGGGAGCTCAGTTTGTTTGACTGCTTTGGTTCTGTTTGTTTTGCGGGTTTTAAAGCTCACAGGAAACGATACTGTTCTCAGTAACACGACCCCTAAGCCAAGGACCGGTACTGGTCTGTGGTACAGTTGGAACCAGACTACAAAAAAAAAAAAAAAAAAACACACGACCTACATTTTCTCAATTTTATTTATAATCTTATTCCAAATGGACTTTTATTTTGAAAAACATACTAAATTCTCTCACTTATTCTTAACACGTCAAGTCTCTTGTTCACTTGTCGTAAAACCATCAACTATTTTCTTAAAGTGGCTCCTCTGACCGCTGAACTGAAACCTCCAAGATAGCAAAGTTAGCGAAAGAATAAACATGTTTGGAAATTCTGATCGTAGGAAAGAAGAAACAGAAAAGAGCCTTCCACTTCTGAAAAAAATCAGACGTGAACTTCAGCTTCATGCAGGCCGGTCAGTGAAAATACCGTTTTTCCTTCTTCACTCTCCCTGGTGGAGAGGAAGTCCTCAAAGGGCGCCCCCTGCTGCATGGGGGTGGAACAGCAACACGTGGGCTCAGATTTAAAGGTCGACAGTTAAGGTGGTAGAGCAGATGTTCTTCATCTCTTTCTGAACTACTGAACTGATTTGATTTCCATTCACAGGTTCAGAATCCTGATTCAGCAGGATTTGGTTCTCAAATTCCTCTTTAAAAACACATTTTTATTATTCTTATTAACGAGTGATTTGAATTACAAAATAATGCAAAATAACTTCTTTAACTCGTCCTTCCAGAAACGTTTCGATTTGATTCACAAGAGCCTGGATCGATTCAATTCCAACTTTTTCGATTCATTTAATTCAATTTAATTTTGAGTTTACACATTTATACACATTTGTTTAGAAATACATTAATAAGCTCTGACAACAATGTTCAGATCATTAACATTGTAAACATTGTTCTGCTTCTCCTGGAGGACGTTTCAGTTTGACCACTAGGTGGCGATCGCGCTGTAATATTACACATTATTCCAGAAGAAGAAGAAACAATGAGCAAAACATGATATTTTAGAACACAAATGGTTACTTTAAAAATATTTCCTTAAAAGAGTTTAGGAAATTCATATGAAGATGTTCATAAAGTCAGAATATATGTTTAGATCAACTGAGAGTTAGCATTAGCCGTCCAATGGGAAATCCCATTATACGTTAGCATCAAGCCAGCGGACTCTAGCTTCATGTGCCAAATTGATTTATAGTTTTTACCAATTGATTATTATTGATCTGTTAAGCTAAAATCGATTAGTAGATTTTATTAACCAGCCTTAGTTACTGTTGCAGTCGGGGGTTTATTTGAACAAACTCCTTTTGTATTTGGGGCTAAACTTTATTGATAAAAACATTCCTATACCGAAGAACGCAGAAAGGTTCTTTTCTATGAAATTGTGAAGAATATTCATTAATAAATGTTTTGAATGAAACTCTTGTTTTTGTCAGAGAGAATCCGTTTCTTTGTAAAGGTTTCCTTCGCAGGTGTTGAAGTGACGATTCTGGTCTTCCTTCACGCTGGACTTGATAAACGGGTTCTCTGTGTCCTCTCAGCGCCATGCAGAGGCGGGCCGCAGGTACCGCTCCACCAGTGGGTACAGACAGGTGTGGGCGTGTCTTCAGCGGCGGTCGGCGCCCGGTGAACGGCGTGGAGCACGGCTGCATTCCTCTGCATGTGTGTGGAGATGCATGTTCAGACGCTGGAGCTCGGAGGCGTTTGTTTGGGGTTTACCGCTGCACCACAGCTCCCCCGTCCCTGTGGGACGTGTGCAAACATACCTGAAGGTCACGCCCCCTCCGCCTGGGGGGGCACTGACAGAACTCTGTTAAGGTGGAACTGCTCTGCAACTTTCAGATGCAGATGTTTCTGCTTTTTATCTCACCAGACCTTAAAATAACTTTTTTAAACCAGTTTTTTCCAGAGCTCACCTCTGTTTTCTTCATCTTTGTGTGGATTTTCCTTCACTTGTGACGCATGTTGTGTTTGGTTTGTGACACTTTGTGTTCACCGTCTGTTTTGTTGGTTTGATTTTAATGCACTTGAATAATTCTTGATAAAAACCTGTAATAACTGTTTGATGTCTTCTTGTTTTTAAGGTGGAATTGCTGGAGGAATCGAGATCTGCATCACCTTCCCTACGGAGTACGTGAAGACGCAGCTGCAGCTCGACGAGAAGGCGAACCCCCCCAAATACAGAGGAATCTGTGAGTAGAGATGCTGTCAGTCCGTCTTAAACGGGAAAATATCAGTGAAGCTCAGTTTAGAAATGAAACCGGAAACAATCCGTCTGCGGGGCTGCAATTAAAAAACGTTTTGATTACATTTTTAGGATGAATTTAATTTTTGCTTTTATTATTAGGACTTAAAAATGTATTTTTGAATTATTTAACAATAAACTAATAAAACTAGGTTAAATTCATTTTAACCTTTAGAAAAGTGACATTTTATTTGGAAAATTGCTAAAAATTTAGCATCAGCAAATAAATACTTAATGCCTAAAAGACAAATAACAAATAATTATATAGAGTTTCAAGTCTTCCAGACAAACTGAAGTTTAGATTTGTGTCTGTAAAGTTTTTTGAGACTTTATAAAAGAAGAGAAATTAAAAAGATAGAAATAAAATATAAATAATAGCATTTATTCTGTTTTTTCTTTGTCTCTTTTTTAATAACATCTTCAGATTTACTTATTTAAAATAACAAACAGTAACAGTCTGCCAATGATATATTATTACTTATTCATTAAATGATATTATAAACTATTGTTTAAACTCAGTTATTTTATTTTGACTTTTAAAAACATTTAAAGAGTTTAATGATGAAGAGAAGAAACGTTTGGACATCCATCCCTCCGCCTGTCTCTGATCATGTTTATCAGATCCAAAAAGCAAACGAGTAAACAAACGTGTTTCTGGAGGAAACCTGATTTGCAGGTGAAGCTTCAGATGTTTATGAGCAGAAGTTCAGCCGTTTTGTGACTTCTTTAACAAACTCAGAGGGTTTCTGAACGCCGTCTGACGCCGTCTGTCTCTTCCTCCTCCAACAGCCGACTGCGTGAAGCAGACGGTCAGCGGTCATGGCGTCCGAGGACTCTACCGCGGTCTCAGCTCGCTGCTCTACGGCTCCATCCCCAAAGCTGCCGTCAGGTACCCCCCACCACCGAACATGAATAAGGAAAGACAAACGCCGGTTTCTGGTTCCTGACATTAAAGAACCTGAAAACTGATTTTCAGAGATTTGATTCACAGGAAAAAATCAAAATAAACCCAAAATATTTCTCTGATTTGTTGTCAAAATAATGTATTAATATTAGCATATTTATGCTAGCTCTTTTCACAGTAAATTCCACATTTTCTGTCTGAATTCCTCACTATAATCCTCCCAAAAGACTAAATAGTGCAGGACTAACTGTATGGAGGACAATTTAAAATAAATTTATACACCATTAAACTATTAAATAATTGTGTCATGGATGATTTAAAATTGGCTTTAAATAAATAAAAGTGAAAATCAATAAATAAATGGTTAAATATATGTCGCATTAAAACAGCCATTAAAAAGCACATTTAAATATTTCATGACATTAAATTATTTCATGTCCCACTGTGGGCTAAAGGGAAAGATTGAAATAAATACATTTAATATTAAATTATTAAATAAATGTTTCATTAGTTTATTTGATTGCACTTTTATTTATTTATTGACTATTTTAAATAATTAATGACATATGTATGGTGTATATATTTACTTTAAATTGTCCCATTTAGATTGGAACCTAATTCAGAGACGGACAAATATGACATCATCAAGTGAAAACCTAAGAAATACAAACATTTAATGTAAAGTGTTGATGATGGGAACTTTAATGATTTATCAAAAATAAATGTAAATCCTTTTGTTTGTTCAAGCACAATGCATTATGGTTTATATTTACTAATCTAATCAGCATTGAGACAGACTAGTTTTTGCAGAGACTTCTGGGAAATGTAGTAGATTCAGAAAATGAAACAATGTTTATACGGAGCAGCGACTGAGGAGTGGAGAGAGACACAAAATGATCTTTAATGTTGGGATTCCTTATTAGTTTGACATTATGAAGTTTATTTTAAAAGTTTTTCCCTTTATTTTAGTTGTATTTTTTACATTTTTAACACTTTTGAAAGAGATTTTGAAAAATTAGAGTTCGTTTAGCTTCTGTATCTCAGCTTTAATAAAGAAGCTTTAAGGGTTTTTATGGTAAAAGAACATCAGAGCATTAAATGAAGGAACCAGAGTCTCTGAAGAGAAAACGGGGAACTTCATGTCTCAGAAAACAAATAAATTTAGCTTCACTAACAAATCAGTTTTCCTTTTCAGTTCTAAATCATAAAAACGGTCATTTATTGGGTTTAAAGTTAAGTTCCTCCTTGTTTTCTTCTCCCTTCAGGTTCGGCATGTTCGAGTTCCTCAGTAATAAGATGCGGGACGAGAGCGGGAAGCTGGACAGCAAGCGAGGGTTTCTGTGCGGGCTGGGGGCCGGCGTGGCAGAAGCCGTGGTCGTCGTCTGCCCCATGGAGACGGTCAAGGTCTGAACCTCCACATTAAACACATTCACACGACTGAAACCGGAATTAATTAGGAATCATGTAAATATTATACAAGGATAAGATGTGATGATGCTGAAACACAAAATCTTTAGAATATTGTAACTTTTCAACTGTAACACGATTATTTCAGTCGAGCCGCTTTTCTCCTTCACTATCTACTGAAATAATCGTGTTAATGGTTGAAAATCAAATAACATTAAATCTGGAGCTCAGGTGTTTAAAGGTTAATATAGTGCACTAAGTAGTGAGAGAATTTGGAGACAAAATATAAGAAAAGAATTGTGTTTATGATGAAATCTGGACGAGGAACAGAAAGTCCAGCAGAAGACGACACAGTGATTGTAAAAACTTTATTGACACAATCTTTTCAAACAAATCTAAACTTTGAAATAATGTTTCATTGTCCATCCATCCTTCTTCTTCCACTCATCCAGGAAGTTTATTTATTAAATTGTTACAATAATATATGTATGTTTCTTCATTTTCTACTTGAAGATTTTAACATTTATATTTATTAAAGATTATAAATTATTGATAAAAAGATGAAAGGGATTTTAAAAATTATTTGGTGGTACAAAAACTGATGTAAAAAGTAGCATTTATGGCTCAAATTAATGCGAAAAAATGAAAGAAAAATGTTCTAAAGGACAATCTGTCAATGAATCTGTAGTCTTTAGGGGAGTGTCAGGAGGCAAAACTTGATCCTAAACTGCTGGAATGATGATGTTATTAATGTGAATAATGTCTTTTTCAGGTCAAATTCATTCATGATCAGACGTCTGCAAACCCAAAGTACCGAGGATTTTTCCATGGAGTCCGAGAGATCGTCAGAACTCAAGGTGTCTCACTCTGCCCCCTGCTGGCGCTTCCCTGCTCTGCATGCATGAGAAGAATATTTTTCCTTTTTGTCGTTATGAAATGAATTATTTTAATTATTCATCTGGTGCTACAGAGTTCTGGTTTCTCCGCAGGGCTGAAGGGAACCTATCAGGGCCTGACGGCTACGGTTCTGAAGCAAGGCTCCAACCAGGCCATCCGCTTCTACGTCATGACGTCTCTGAGGAACTGGTACAAAGGTAGAGCCGCCCCTGCAGCTTCAGCGGTTAGGCTCCTCCCACCGACCCGCCTGTTGTTTCTGCTCTGAAGGAGACGATCCCAACAAAACCATCAACCCCATGCTGACCGGGCTGTTCGGAGCGGTCGCCGGCGCCGCCAGCGTGTTCGGAAACACTCCTCTGGATGTCATAAAGACCAGAATGCAGGTCTGTAGTGGTTTTTACCGCGCCCTCTCAGAGCTCCGCCTCTCTGCCTGTCATCTCCATCATGTGGGCGTGTCTTCAACAGGGACTGGAAGCTCACAAGTACAAAAGTACCGTGGACTGCGCCATGAAGATCATGAAGCACGAAGGCCCCATGGCGTGAGTACCACCCCGAGGATGATGGGAGTTCTCAGAGAAGATTGACGTGTGATGATTTATTGAAGCGTAAAAATAAACACATATTCCCGTTTAACACCAGAGTTTTAGCTCCAGTGGTGACGTTTGAGTTACAGTAAAACCTTCAACCGTTTTCTCAAATAATGTGATTCTAATCTGGATTCTAAGGCTGAGAAAGGCCGCTTTCTGCTGATATACAACATTTTACTACTTAAAGTTGACATTTTACAGCATAAACTTTAATGTAAAGTTTGCACAGTACAGTGGTGAAGTATAAACTTTACTACTTTACTGCAGTAGAAATATATAGTTTTATAACATTTGCAGGCTGTTTATTATTTAGTTTTTTAATATATATTTAATTTATTTGTTTTACTAAACTCATTTTTCTTCATTTCTTTTAGTGTTCATTTTATTTAGCAAATTTACCATTTATCAAGTTTATTTTTTTAGTTACTTGATAAACACTAAAGTCATTTTCATGCATTTTTCTCTGGTAACATTTTTAAGGTAACACTGACTTTCTCGGCCCCTCTCAGCTTCTACAAAGGTACTGTCCCCCGCCTGGGTCGGGTGTGTTTGGACGTGGCCATCGTCTTCATCATCTATGAGGAGGTGGTGAAGGTCCTGAACATGGTCTGGAAGACGGACTGAGGTGCAGACGGAGCGCTCCGGTCCTGATGTCCTTACGTCTACCTCCAAGTGTTTTCAAACGGGAAAAAAGAGAAATTTACTTTATTATTAGACGCTGCATTCATAGAGGAGCTCTTGGAGGCGGAGCTGCTGCTCACATTCGCTGTTTTTCCCCCAAATTCTGTTGCTTTGAGCTCAGGGATCCAAAGAGCAGAGAGATGTGAGCACCGACCGATACTGGACGCACTTAATCAACGAGAAACATGCCTTCATAACGTCAAACACACACAAAGAAAATGTACTTAATGAAAGACTTTTCTGATTTGGTGATGATTTCCTGATGTCCTCTGCAGCGCGATGCCTTAGATTCAGATGAGAACGAGCAGAGAGTTCCTTCTCCTGCTGGGAAACGCACATTTCCTTTAAGGACCTCCTTTTTAATGAACACAGATGTTTTATGATAAATTAACCTGACGGATGTCTTAAAAAGTGCCTATGTGTTTAATGATTCGCTGTGAGATTTTGAATGTCAAACTCGTCACTGCAGACTATAACTTGCTTCTCCGCCTCACACTGTTCTCTCATTCCGCTCGGTGTCTAAACGATTCTTTGTAGGTTTTAAACTTTCCGTTTCTCGATGCCATGACGTGCCTTTCATCGCATTCCGCGCAGCTGTTAGCGTTTCCTTTGCTGCTCTGCTGCTCGCCGTTTAGGGCGGAGCTCCAGGACGGAGTCTGGCTTGTTTACATGCTGTGCAGTTCCAGGTTTTCCCGCTCACACAGCCTTTGACACAGAACCTTCTGCTGTGAGCTGCTCTATTAACAATACATTTTACAGCTGTTATTGTGTCTGAGTTTTGATATTAACAGATGGAAAGTGCTCTAATAGTTAAAAACTTAATATTGTGCCTTGAAACTGATTCTAATATGAATGCTCATTAATAAACATGGACCAGACTGTTGATTTGGTGGTGTTCATTTTACCTCTGATATGTACCTCGGTGGTATGGAAGTCTGAAAATGACATTATTAAAAATAATTCTAAACTTAAAAAAATAAAAATTATTCACTCTTTTTGGTCAGAAAACATTCACATTACAGTGTGAAAATACATTATTCATTTATCATGTATTGATGAAATATTCTAACAGGTTTAAGATGTTATCCTCAGCCTTGCAGGTTTTGATCCCTGCTTGATCATTAGCTTGCAATAACAACATTTTTGAACGGCTAAAAGTAACTTGAAAAACAAATACTAGCAGTTGTGAATTAATTCCAGACGCACAGATGTAAAAATATAAAATATTCGTACAGATCCAGACAGAATTGACAGAAAAAATATAGAATATAATAGCTATTGTTATTCTACAGATGTAAAATTTTGCTGGAACTCTCGCTAAAAGACAGCAAGAACAAGATATGTAAAAAAGTAAAAATAAAATGCTAATTTTTGTCCAAATTTAGGACTGAGACATCTGTGGAGTAGAAGATGTTAATTTCATAAATAATCAAAGAGTTATAGTAGTTCAAAGACTGTCTTCTACTTTTCTTTTAACAGCTAAATTTATGTTGTTAAATAGTTATTCATTTTAAGTAATTTATCTATTTTATTATTATTGGGTTTAAAATGTTTTTTATATATTTTCTACAAAGGTGTGTGTATTTTTGTGTCAACATGTTTTTCAAAATTAAATTAAATGTAAAAAATATAGTCCTATTCGGCCCTCCGTACAATCTGCCGCAGGGGAAACAAACAGCGTTCGTGACCTTGCTTCGCACATTTGAGACCTCGCGCTCGCCGTAGCTGTCAGTGAGAGCCGCGAGCCGCCCGTTGGTGGCGCGTCCGGAGATGTTTGCGTTCGTGTAGCTGTGCCGGAGCGTCTCGGGATCAAACATGTCTGTGAGCGCGGCGGACAGCAGAGGGTTCTACTTCAACACCGTCCTGTCGCTGGCCCGCTCGCTGGCCGCTCACCGGCAGGCGCCGTTAGAGAAGGTAAGACCCCGGCTAGCTGCCAACAAGCTAATCCCGTTAACCCGGAGGCCCGCTTCCGAGCGCCGCCGCCGCTCCGCCGGGTCGGGGGTGTAGATGAATCCAAGCAGACGGCGTCCAGCAGCCTGAGCTCCCGGGAAACGAGGTGCTAATGTCAACATACGTGTAAATAAAGATGTACAGCTAGCTAAACCCGGCTAGCATCTATGACCTTCTGCTCATCTGAATGAACAAACTAAAAGAGAAGTTTCCCTCAGTAAAATCATGTTTCTGCTTTTAGTTCCTATAAATGATTTTGTACGTTTGAATAAGTAAAATTAAGACACTTTAATGACGTCAATAATGATGAATCTCTAAAGCTGAATTTGATGTATTTCCTATGAAACCATCAGCTGCTACCTGTGATGGAATCCAGGTTTAATCTGGAGGATTTTAAGAGTCACATCAGATCAGATTCTTGTTCACAGCTACACAAATGTTCATTTTAATCAGGAAACGGTCAGTAAGGTTCTTGGTTTTGATGTTCATGCTGGTTTGTTTTCCCGTCTGGAGGCTGACATTCTGGTTTGGTCAGAGATCTTTGTTTCTTGATTCTTGTCCACAGATGTCAGAGACTATTTTTACTCTCTTTGTCTCAGATGCTGTGGAGCGTTCAAATCTTTTAAAGTCATTTTTATCACTAAAGTGACTTCAAACCAGTTTATTGTGACCGTCTGCAGAGGACCAGACTGTTTCCACCGTTCTTCTTTCTTGTGGAGCTAAATTGGGGCCGATATTATTTGGAACCCAAATCAAACAAATTGAAACAAATATTGGTGTTTGGCCAAAAAATGTAAAATTTCCCAAACTTTTTAGAATTCTAAAATAAACTTATTTATTTTCAGCTTCAAATGTTCAAATTTTTAGGTTTAAAAACTCAAAATTTCAATTTAAATTTTTTTTTCACTTGCAACTCTTTTTTTTGTTTGTTTTCCAATCATTTGGTTCTGTTGGGGGCGGGGCTAACACAAAGGTTAAAATCATTTTATCTTAGTTTACTCCTGTATTTAACACAGTAAGATGGCGCTTTCAACGGGCTGGAACGGCGTTTTTGACGCGCAGTTTGAACGTGATGAAACTCAGATTTTTACATCCGTCTTGGGACAATTTCAGACTATGATAGTTCAGACTAAACAGACGTTTCCTGACTGTAATTATCACGGTTCTCAGAGTCAGTGAACGCACCGGGACAGAAGTTACCACCCTCATCCATTTTGATTGGTCCTTCGTGTTAGCCCCGCCCCAACGCGCCACAACGGGGAAAAGTTTTGAAACTGAAATGTTCAGAATGGAAAATGGAAAAAAAACAGTTGAAAGTAAAAAAAAAAAGATTTGAAACTGAAATGGAAATTTTGAGTTTTGAAACCTAAAATGTCGAACATTTAAAACTAAAAATAATTGAGTTTATTTTAGATCAACAAAAAGTTTTGCATTTTTTAAACATTTTCTTTGGCCAAACACCAAATTTTTTCTCAATTGGATTTATTTGGGTTTCAAATAATATTGGCCCCAATCGAGCTCCATAAGTTTCTGGATCTTTAACGTTTTGGATCAGAAAGCTGCAGATCCAAACATGACTCAAAGCTCCTGTGAGAGCCTCTGGTATCGGCGGGTCAAAAGCGGGGTGGCGAGGACGGGGTGGCGAGTCTATGGGATGCCCACGTCTCTCGCGGCTGTTAATTCAGACTTTTTTTTTTTTGTACTGATGAATTTAGCTCTGATTTTTAGCTGAATTTGTTTCTCCAAACATTATTTCATGTCATGGAAGCACCATTTTAATTTGTAATTGCAGATAAACAAATGTGTGTGCGCCCCCTGCAGGTCCAGAAGCTGCAGTGCATGTGCCCGGTGGACTTCCGAGGAGTCTTCCAGCTGGACGAGCGCAGAAGAGATGCTGTGATAGCGCTGGGCATCTTCCTGGTGGAGTCTAACCTGCAGGTGAGCGCCGCTCCTCATACTCACCTGCTGCCGTTTTCCCAGCACTCATAAACCGCCGTGTTACAGCACAAAGATGCCATCGTCCCGTACCTGCTGGGGCTGCTCAAAGGCCTTCCTAAAGTTCAGTGGATCGAAGAAAGCTCGGAGCACAAAGGACGCGGTGTGTGGACTCTTGAAGACAGCATCCTAAGGTTTATATTTTAGGTGTTTCACTGAGGTTTTTTTATTTGGTTGCAGACACGCTCCCGATCGCAGAGAACTTCAGCTTCTGTCTGGTGACGCTGCTGTCAGACGTCGCCCAGCGCGATGAAAACCTGCGAGCTCAGGTGAGCTGGAGAGACCTCCAGGAGTTAACGCTCAGCTTCCAGGTTTAAAGACCTAACCCCAGGAGTCTGCAACCTGCAGCTCCAGATCCACATGTGGGGCTTTTACCTCTCCATGTGGCTCCTCAGACAAACATAAAATAAGTCAGAGAGACTGCAGGGGCTGCCACGATTCGTCGACTAATCGACGATTAATCAATTATTAAAATAGTCGACGACTAATTTAATAGTCGATTAGTCGCTACTTTATAATATATGGAGTCCGAGTGTAGTAAAGTTGAAAGTTATAATGGCATTCTGCTAGACTTTCAGAACATTTTTCTCATTTATTACATTTCTTTTAGGCTATTTTGGAGTTTAGCGGATTTTTCAGCTATGTGCTAGCTGTTTATGGCTAATTTAGGATTTTTTCAGTTTTTTAATCTATTTTGGAGTTTAGTTAGTATTTCAGCTACATGATAGCAATCTGGCCCTGTGACAGGCTGGCGACCTGTCCAGGGTGTACCCCGCCTTCGCCCATCAGCGGCCGGGATGGGCTCCGGCAACCCCGCGACCCCGAAAGGGACGAAGCGGTTAGGAAAATGGATGGATGGATGATAGCAATCTTGGCTAAGTTAGGCTTTTTCAATTTTTTAGGCTAATTTGGCATTTAGCTAATATTTTAATTGGCTATCAGCTTCTGCGTTTTTAGCTATCAGTTTCAGCATCTTCAGCAGCTAAATTCAGCTTACAGCATTCACACTAGCATTATCACAGGTAATGCTATATATCTAGTTTTTAGTTAGCCTAAAGCTAATGATGGTTAAGATTTGTGCTTTACATCCAGTTTGCGCATAACCCGATTAGTCGACTAATCTGAAAAAATAATTGGTGATTAGTCGACTACTAAAATAATCGTTTGTGGCAGCACTAGAGACTGCTGACCCGGCCATGTCAGCAGATCCCCAAAACTACCTAAAGAAAACAAATAAACAAAGCCCGCAAATCAGGAGTACCAAACCCCAAACTAAAATAACAAAACCCAGCAGTGTGAGACTGCTGAGGACGAAGAGGGGAAAAAAAGAACAAAAAATAAAGGAATAAAAGAAAAATAAAATCTTCTTTTTTTAATGAAGGATTACTTATATAGCAGATGAGAGATGCTTGGTTCTTTTTATGTTTTTGCTTTTGTTCGTGCCAAAAAATACGTAATTCACATTGTTAAAAAAAAGAAAAAACGGTCTCTTTAGGCGTCCGTTTTGTTTCATTTCATCAAAAGACAACACCAGAGTCAGGTGTTCACACACATTTGGTTTATTAGTCACTAATAGTTTTACTGGACCAACATGTGAGTAATGAAGCAAAGAAGGTTTTCTGTGGTCTAGTAATTGTAATTGAATTTACTGAAATTTGAACTGTATTTCAAATGACAAATATTTTGTTTTTTCTCGTTCATACTGGAAATTAGGCCGAGAAATTGGTCTGAATTTTTTATTTCCTGGGTCTTAAAAACGTAACTTACAGAAAGGTGTAGGAGCTGAGTCAGACTCAGATCCAGGTTTACGTCTGTCATGTAGAGACCTCCTAAACCTGTCTGTGTGGTCCGTGTTTTCTGAAGCGTAAACCAGCTCTGGTTTGAGGTCGGACGGACTTTGACGGCGTCTCTGCTCATGTTCCAGGTCCTGGAGGCGCTCATGGACATCATGCAGGTTCTGCAGGATGTCTGTAAGAACCCGGAGGCTCATGACAAAGGTACCCCCCCCTCTGCTGCTCTCCCCCCTCCTGTCACTTCACCCCCTCACGTGTCCTCCTGTCCAGAGTACTTCTGCAGGTACACCGTCCCCACCCTGCTGGGCGTGGCCCGAGCCTTCGGCCGCTACAGCAACACGGACGAGCCGCTGCTGACGAAGCTGTTTCCCCGAGCCGTCGCCCCGCCCCTCTCCACCAGCGAGGACGCCGAAGCGGCGCGGCGGCGCTCCTTCAACGAGTTCCGCTCCATCCTGCCGAGCTCGCTGCTCACCGTGTGTCAGGGAGACACGCTGAAGAGGAAGGGCTCCTCCGTGTCCAGCGTGTCCCAGCAGGTGAGGCGTTTTTCCCAGCATGCTCCTCTTCCTCTATGAGACCAGATGAGACGGAAATGTGAAGAAGAATCTGTGAACACACGACTGTTTTTAAATGAAGTTTGTCGTTTGACTTCAGGCCAGTCCGGAGAGAACGGGTCTGACGCCCAGCTCACCTGTGGACCCGTCGGCCCAGTACTTTGAAGGTGAGCCGAGCCAGCACCACAGTGTGTTCATGCTTCAGCTGTTACTCCTCTCTGTAGAAGTCTGTGGGACTTTGGGTTCTTGGAGCTAGGGGGGACTTCCTGTTTGGAACGTCAGAGGGTGGGGCCACTCGGTCCAGTTCTTATATACAGTCGATGGTAAAAACTGAAAAGGTGCTGAAGAATTTCTGCTCAAAAGAATCAGAAGAGGGTTTGTTGTTCGGATGTGCAGTATCATAAAGGCCCGGGGGCCACATGCGGCCCGCTATACTATTTAATCCGACCTGCCAAACTGGAATAAATGGCTTTGATGACGTGAATTAATGTTTTATTTTCCTTGTAGTTCAAATGTCTCTCCATAGGTGGCACACTACAAATAAATTCACCTTTGTTCAGGCGCAGAGAGTTTCTCTGCATTCATGTAGTATTTGAAGATTTGTTGTTTTTCCGACATCCATGTGTGATTTCCAAATCGGACAGTCATTTATCCGATTATTCCAACACCACATGAACGCACCATTTCCCTGAGATTTTCCCTGAGGTGCATCAACCCGTTGGTGAAAATATCTCCAAAATTAGAACAAAAAACTGTTTTGAAACAAAAACTCCAAATGTTTTGTTTTAAACCAATTTTTAATCAAGAATAAAGCGTATTTTTGTCAAGATGTCATGTTATTTTCTTCTTTTTCGAGGTGAATTACCAAAACACGCCACAAATCTGAACCTGGTTTGACCCTTCTGTTAAATTTTAGAATGTTTTGGGACCCACAAGTAAGAAAGTTTGTCCATGAAGAATACTGTCATCATATCATCCATGGTGTCAAATGACCGATGTGACGCTCCACCACACACTGTGTGATCTTGTGTCAGCGGAACTTGTGCAATCAGTAATATTATTCCAGAATAAATCAACTTAAACCTTAAATAACTTTCAATATTTTACTCTCCATAAAAATATATTTTGTCTAAATTATACAAGTTAGAAATGAGCTCAAGACAACATCGGGTCATTAATAACAATAAAATAAAAATGATCTGGACAGGATTATCCAGAGGGCCGGATCCGGCCCCCGGGCCTTGACTTGGACTCTGTGATGTCATGTTTAAACCAGGAGAAAACAACGAGTACAGCAGAAAATGTTTTTTTGTTGTTTAAATGTACTTGATGCTCTTTACACTCGTTCGCGTAAATTCTAGTTTAGGTCGTTTGCTCCAAATTCTCGCTCTGGCGTCCGGCAAAAATTTGAGCCCAACAAAATGGATTGGGAGCACCGGAGAGGCCGAACTGGACTGGATACCATGTGAGCCCAGTGCTAGACTTGTTGTGTTCACGCAGGTAGACCGGGAATATTTGTATAATTTTCAGAAGACTATTTTGTTCATAAAGTTTTGATCACCCAAAAAACAGAGGGTAAAGTAGGGAGCCCTGTGGGATACCCCTGATGGAACTGAGGCAGAAAGCTGCCTTTTTTTGAACTCTGGTCATGGTTCGGTTCCTCCTGAGGCTCACCACAGTCCCATGTTCTTTCCCAAACCCCCTCCCAGGTTCTTACCTGCCGGATGGCAGCGCCGTCGACCCCGATTACTACTTCTCCACCATCAGCTCCAGCTTCTCGGTGTCGCCGCTCTTCACCGGCAGCAGCTCCGGAGAGTTCCAGGTCCCTCTGGATATGCTCCGACAGCTCCTCCACATGGTCTGCAGGAACATCCCGGAAGTTCTCAGGTGGCGTGCCGATCCGGTGCTGACCCCCCCCCCTTCTGTCTCTCTCTGAACAGGTGGAGCAGTTGGTGTCGGAGTCGTTCCTGAAGACTCTGGACGGCGTCCTGACGGAGCTTCTGGAGGCACGGCGGTCCCACAGCAGTTTGACTTCTTCTGTGATTTGAACCAGGGGTCCCCAGACTTTTTATAATGAGGGGCTCATAACTGTTTTCTTCTCTGTAGGCAAACAGAAACAGTGTACCAGTCACAGCCTAAACCTAAACATTTATGGTTTTCCAGAAAGCTACACATAACCAACTTTTAAATAATTCATTTCTGTAATCTTCATAAAAAAATAACACCAGAGCATTTTAAAAACTAGATAAATAGCATTATCTGCAATAGTGCTAGTGTGAATGCTGTACGCTGAATGTGGCTGTTGAAGATGCTCAAATTGATAACTAAAAATGCTGATAGCTGAAATGGCTGAAGCTAACAGCTTAAAATGCTAAAGCTGATGGCTAGTTAAAATATTAGTGAAATGACAAATTAGCCTAAAAAACTGAAAAAATTCTAAATTAGCAAAAAGAGCTAGCATGTATCTGAAATATTAGCTAAACTTCAAATTAGCCTAAACAATGGAGAAAAAGCCAAATTAAACCAAAACAGCTAGCATAAAGCTAAAATATTAGCTAAACTCTGAATTAACCTAAAAGCCTGAAAAAAATCCTAAACTATTTAAAACAGCTAGCATGTCGCTGAAATATAAGCTAAATGACCCTAAATACCCTAAATAACTGAAAAAAGCAAAAAATTAGCAAAAAAAGGCTTGTGGCTAAAATATTAGCTTAACTCCAAGTCCGAAAAGCTATCATAAAAAGAGCTGAATATCTTAATAGCTGAAAGAGCTGAAGAGCTGTGGACGTCCAAAAAACGTACAGAGGAAAACATAATAATAATAATAAAGAAAAAGTGAATCACTGTAAACCAATAAATATTCTCTCCTGTCATCGTTCAGACTGCAGAAGGAGGAATAAAAAGTTACGCTCTATGTGGTTCTCGATCGCCGATTCTGATGTGTGTGGGGGGGGCCGGGCCAAATGTGGAGGCGGGGCTGATCCGGCCCGCGGGCCATAGTTTGGGGACCCCTGATTTAGAGCTTCATCGCTGGTTCTGCTTCACAGATCAGTCCGGGTCTGCAGCTCTACTACAGAACCTTCAGCGATCCGCTCTACGTCGCCACCTTCAAAATGCTCAGAGACACGCTGTACAACATGAAAGGTGAGCGATCGTCTGCAGCGGCGGTGCTTCAGTGAAGCCGCTGGTTCACGCCCGCCGTGTGCTTCAGACCTGCAGACCGACTACGTGAAGGAGGTCCACGACTTCGTCCTGGAGCAGTTCAGCAGCAGCCAATCAGAGCTGCAGAGGATCCTGCACGACGTGGAGTATCTGCAGAGCGAGCTGAGCCCGCTCAAGCTGCGCTGCCAGGCCAACGCCGCCTGCGTGGACCTGATGGTGTGGGCCGTGACCGAGGAGCAGGGTGAGGCGTCTCCCGCAGGTTCCCAGCATGCTCTTTGCTCCACTTTATGCCACAATAACCTGATAGAAACATGAAAAAGTGCTGTTATTGTTCATAAAAAAAGTTCATCTGGACTTAGTTTTTGAATTAACCGACCAATCGACGACTAATTGACTATTAAAATAGTGAGCGACTAATTTAATAGTCGATTAGTCGTTACTTTATATTATAATAGAGTCAGAGTGTAGTAAAGTTTAAAGTTATAATGGTATTCTGCTGGCTTTTTGGACTGTTTTGGCATTTAAGAAGGTCTTTTAGGCTATTTTGGAGTTTGGCTAATATTTCAGCTACATGCTAGCTGTTTTGGCTAATTTAGCCTTTTTGTCAGCTTTTTCATGCTAAGTTGGAGTTTAACTAATATTTTAGCTGGCTTTCAGCTTCAGCGATTTCATCTATCAGCTTCAGTGATTTCAGCTATCAGCTTCAGGATTATCAGCTTCAGCGTTTTCAGTTTCAGCGTTTTCAGCTATGAGCTTCAGCGATTTCAGCTGTCAGCGTAAGTGATTTCAGCCATGAGCTTCACCATTTCAGCTATTAGCTTGAGCGTTTTCAGTTATCAGCTTCAGAGTTTTCAGCTTCAGCAAGTTCAGCTATCAGCTTCAGCGATTTTAGCTATCTATTTCATCAACTTCAGCGGCCAAATTCAGCTTACAGCATTCACACTAGCATTATAGCAGCTTTGAGTTTTTCATCCACTTTGCGAATGGTGACTAATCAGAAAAAATAATCTGTGATTAGTCGACTGTGAAAGTATTCGTTTGTGGCAGCTCTACCTGATATACGTTATTTTTATCAATATTATCATAACTTCCAAAAAAATGCTGTTTTTCTTCAGGAGCTGAAAACCTTTGCACCAAACTGTCAGAGAAGCTGCAGTCAAAGACGTCCAGTAAAGTCATCATCGCCCACATGCCCCTCCTCATCTGCTGCCTACAGGTACCACGCCCCCCACCCTGATAGGGAAGGGTACCGTTTGGATTCTAGCCGGTCCTGAACCAGTACTTCTGAAACGGTTCTGGTGCCTAAACTGTGTGCAAACCAGTGGTGTTCGCTTTCCCCTTCAGCAATTTAACTCAAGCTCCGCCCACCGTCATGGCCACACCCATTTTTATATGAGCCCGCCCACAGTCGCTAGAAACTTAGAATGATTTTTTAGAATTGTGCAGCAAACCTGAACAAAGTGATTGACACCGAAATGAAGCACTGAAATCCGTGTTGTAGTTTGGTTTATGTTTGTACTGGTACTACTGTACTTTACCAGTATAGTAAAGTTGTAGTGTTTTTACCTGTATTTTTGGCACCAATAGTAGCATATATGTCATTACTCGTAGACCCATATACGTGGACAATAGTAGTAGAGTATACGTTGGTACCAGTAGAACAGAATAAGTCCGTACTGGTAGACCCAAATACGGTGGTTCTGGTAGTTCTGTATAGATTTTTATCGGTAGATCGTACACATCTATCCCAGTAGTTTTGTAGTCATCAGTACCCGCAGTACTGTGTATTTCCACACTGGTAGTACTGTACAGTACCGGTAGTTCCGAATATATTGGTCCTGGTCGTACCGACGTATGCCAACCACCTACCCCCACTACCTTCTCAGAACCATCAAATTTAATCTGCTTACCAAAGATTACTCCAGAAACGTTTTTGTTTTGATTACATTTCTAGAAGTTTTCATAAAAAGCAGCTGAAGTTCAGCTTCTATAACTCTGTGTTTCTAAAGAAGCAGAAATCAAAACTCTACAGACCACTGGGTCCAGAATCATCAACAAAAAGTTCTGGACTATCCTTTAAAAAAATGGTTTTATGGATTTAAATGAATTTTAATTCAAATACGTGATATTAATTCATAACATTCTTGCTGTTTATGACTGTTTGTTCTTGTATTTATTTTTTTATTAGAAATTTGAAAACTAATTTGATAGGGACTGTAAATGAGTTATTTTGAGGGCGGAGCCTCATCATCATTAGAAGTTTCCCACTTTAGTCGTGTCATGGTGAAGTCCTCTCTGGGTTTAGGGTTTGGGCCGCCTGTGCGAGCGCTTTCCCGTCGTGGCCCACTCCGTCACCACGTCCCTCAGAGACTTCCTGGTGGTTCCGTCTCCGGTTCTGGTGAAGCTCTACAAATATCACAGCCAGAACATCCCAGGTAAGGGCGGCGGAGGGACGGACCGGCGGTTCAGCGTCCCACCAGCAGCTGCTCTGCAGACTGACAGACGCTCTCTCCTGGCAGGAGGCGGCGAGATAAAGATCCACGTGACCAACGAACACTCGCAGTCCACCCTCAGCACCCACTCCAGCAGGAAGAGCCAGCCCTCCATGTACGAGCAGCTGCGGGACATCTCCATCGACAACATCTGCAGGTTAGCCCCGCCCACACAGAGTATTGTCCTCATGCTGCGCTTTACTACAGAGGAAAAGATCCTAAGAACATGCTTGAAAATGACTGAAAAAGTAGGAATTTGAGAAGAAAAAAATCATAAAAAAATAAATAATAATATTGTACACTTGGTCTTTGGTCCACTCATTCCTGGGACATGTGAGACTCTACCCAGTGACCCACTCGGGTGAGAATCTCCCGGCGATGGCGCTCTAGAGTTAAGGGCCTAAATCTCAGTTTTTGTCTATATTTGACATTTCTGTATTTCCAATTTAAGATTACCTGTTTGGTTAGTTGGTATCATTTTAATCAGCACAACTTCCCCTATGTGACACTACCTTTATTTTGTCATTTTGTCATATGTTATATTCACACACTAGACATAAAATCATGCAAAAAAACAGAAAATTCTGTCTGGAACAATGTGATTCATTTTGCTGTGGAAAACCCAAAAAATGTTTAACAAACTGTTTATACAACAAAAAAATGAAAGTTTTAGGTGTAATTTTATTAAAACAACAAAAATAAAATTTGTCAACAAACTAATCAGCATGTTTTGAATGTTTAGGGTATTTTCTGAGCTGAACTGGTGACATTTATGAAGCTTTAAGGAAGCATCAAAACAATGAAACATTCAAATGAAAGTCGAGAGCAGAGAACTGAAGTGATGCGTTTCTCTTTTGGAAAAGAGGAAACTCTGAAGTTCGCTGTTAGACGCAGAAGATCAGCAGCTCGTCCTGCTGCTCTGCTCTGCAGGTCCGGCAGAATCCGGCTGAATCCGGCTGAATCCGGCTGAATCCGGCTGAATTCGGCGGTCCGACGCTGAAGTTCCTGCTTGTTCATGCAAACCTGCAGCTCTTTGTCTGAAAGCCTGAATTTAACCCATTTCTGATTACTTTGATCAATAACTTGTCTCAGATTAACCAAATCGATCCGGTTGGATCATGGGAATAGGAATTAAAATCGTTTAAATGTTGCACCACTATTGGACTCAAAACAGGAATTCTGACACAGTGTCACAGTAACGGATTCTTCATCGAGTTCATACCTTTTCTACCATCTTGTTCATGTTTGTGATTTTCAACTAGGGGTGTAACGGATCTCGGATAATCCGTGGTCCGTATGGGTCACCAGCCACGGTTTGACCCACACGTGTATCGTGGATCACGATGGATCCCCCCTCCCCCCGCCGCTGTGTACTTCGCGAGCGCATTATTAAAATCAATTGTCTGTCCACATCGAATGGAAATGGCGTCAAATTCATGAACTGTACAGTGCAGTACGGCAAGCCAAAGGGATCAAAAATCCCCAGGAAAAGCGAGCATGACAGCGCCTCACCTGCACATGTACCACGGATAATAATCATTATTTGAAATATTGAAATGTTCCCACAGTTAATTTTAATACTACAATTAATAACAAAATATAATGAAAGTTTAATTTTGATTTTTCATTTTAGATTAAATTTGGACATTGGGGACTGGGGGGGGCATATTCATGATTCTTTTCTCTCAGTGTTTGTAGATTTAGTCTCTACACATGTAAATGTCATCAGAAACTACATGTTTTTACATTTAGTTTATGTTCAAAGCTTAAGGATGTGTGAGTGTATATTTATGCTTTGAAGTACTTTATGTTATCTCAAATATATGCTTTAAAGCTTTTCAAAAAGTAATTTTAGGCTTTCATCCTCTTGTTTTTTTTTTTTTCTTTACTTTTTCCTGATCCAAAAAACGATCCTAACCGTGACCCTAAAACAGCGACACGATCCAAGCCGAGCGTTTTGTGATCCGTTACACCCCTAATTTCAACCGAATGTGTTACTCAAAGTACTAGATACATTTAAAAATATATATCCTTCACGTCTCTAATTCTGAGGAGCACTGTAGTAAAAGGTGTCAATGTCGACACCTCCAGGGGGAACTCTACTTTCACTAGGATAGGCTCCAGCAACACTGGTTTATAATAACTGAATGCTGGTTCTATTTCACTGCAATTTGAATCTTTTAACTTATTGTTATATTCCTGCTGGCACTGTCATACTAGTGAGGAACTACATTTGTACTTCTCTACGGATACTACGAGTGAAATGAGGATGGAATCTTGAAGTCCTCAAACGGGACCACGTTAAGAAAATGGGGGGGGGGGGGTCCATTTGTTTTTGCAGACAAATCTATTTTATCTCTGAGGTTTGTGATGAAGAACGGGTCACTTCATTTGAAGTTGAGTCTCAGCAACTGGACTTAAGATCTTCTTTATCCAAACACTTCACCACTCATCCATGTGGCTTCATCAATCGTAAGAATGACGAAGCCACATGGATGAGAGGTGTTTGGAACCGTCACCTGGAGGAACGAGAATCTTCACCGACTGTTAGTTAATTCCTGAAGTTTATTTGAACACTTTTAGGATTCAAACAGGAACAATTTTACTTTTGCTCCTTAAAACTGAAGCTGTTGGAATCTTCGTCTCCTCAGGTGCTTGAAGGCCGGTCTGACCATGGACAACGTCATCGTCGAAGCGTTCCTCGCCAGTCTGTCCAACCGCCTCTACATCCACCAGGAGAATGACAAGTAGGTGACCTACAGAGAAGATCGGCTCGTTCGTTTAGGGCAGGGGGGTCAAACTCAATCACACAGGGGCCAAAATCCAAAACACACCTGAGGTCGCGGGACAAACAGGATAAACATTTATTTAACACTCTAAAACTACATTTTTAAAACTTTAAAACTGTAACTTTTTAACATAATTATGAATAATAAAAATGCAGGAATATTATTCCAGAATAAATCAACTTAAACCTTAAATAACTTTCAATATGTTACTCTGTATTAAAATACATTTTGTCAAAATTATACAAGTTAGAAATGAGCTCAAGATAACATCGGGTCTTTAATAACAATAAAATAAAATGATCTGGAGGGCCGGATAGAATTACTTGACTCCTCCTCTTTGGCGCAGGGACGCCCACCTGATCACGGACCACACCATCAGAGCTCTGGGTCACATCGCCGTGGCCTTACGGGACACTCCCCGGGTGATGGAGCCTATCCTGCAGATCCTGCAGCAGAAGTTCTGCCAGCCGCCGTCCCAGCTGGACGTCCTCATCATCGACCAGCTGGGCTGCATGGTCATCACGGGAAACGTGAGGCTGCTTCCCGTCTGCTCTCTGCTCCTTCGTTTCAAAAAACCTGACATTCCGTCTCCTTCATGTAGCAATACATCTACCAGGAGGTGTGGAACCTGTTCCAGCAGATCAGCGTCAGAGCCAGCTCCATGGTTTACTCCACCAAAGACTACAAAGACCACGGATACAGGTGAGACGCCACTGCTAACCGTTTATGGCAGCTCTAATCAGCGTTTAAGAGAAGAGAATTCTGTTGAGGCTTCAGTGATTCTCTAATCATCGGGTCCGTACTGTTTACAATGGAAACTCTCAAAATACCGGACCGGACCGCTCAGTGGACACGAGGCTTTACGTTTCACTTGCAGCAGCGTTGGCCAGCAAGCTCCGCCTACTTTTACTAAGGAACCTGATTGGTCAGTTTATAACTTGAGCTACAGAAATATAAAAAGGTTAAAAAAGTATCAGAGCCAGAATGTTTTATCAGACCAATAGAATGACTGAGGAACAGCGGTTTATTTCTCTATGGAAGTCTATGGCGTTTTGTGGGTACTTCCAGTTTGGAACACCAAGGGGGCGGGGTCAGTCCGTCCAGGTCTCATGTACAGTCTATGGTCTGCGCAGACACTGCTCCCTGGCTGTGATCAACGCTCTGGGGAACATCGCAGCAAACCTGCAGGCGGAGCAAATGGTGGACGAGCTGCTGGTCAACCTGCTGGAGCTTTTCGTCCAGCTGGGTCTGGAGGGGAAGAGAGCCAGCGAGAGGGCCTCAGACAAAGGCCCCGCCCTGAAGGTAGGAGAAGCCCCTCCCACTCGTGTTACAGCACCAAGTCTTCCAAACGAGAGTTTTTCATGACTGTTTGTTGGTCTGCAGGCGTCCAGCAGCGCCGGAAACCTCGGGGTTCTGATTCCAGTGATCGCAGTGGTGAGTTCTCCGCATGTCTGGAGGTTTTCTGTCCTCCTCTCCGTCTCATCCTCTCTGCTTTTCTTCAGCTGACCAAGAGACTGCCACCGATCAAGGAGGCAAAGCCTCGTCTGCAGAAGCTCTTCAGAGACTTCTGGCTCTACTCTGTGGTCATGGGCTTCGCTGTGGAGGGCTCAGGTGCAGTTTGATGTTTCTGCTGTCACCTAAACTCTGTGATTCTGATGCAGCATCATCACACTTTTAGTCATCAAACTTCCTTTGGTTACAACTGTTGTCTTTCTTCATGAATACCTGGAGTCATAAACATCAGAGGCCTTAATTATCGTCTGTGTTGGTCCACTTCTTTTACCGAACTGCTCAGGTCTGTGGCCGGAGGAGTGGTATGAAGGAGTTTGTGAGATTGCAACCAAATCGCCGCTGCTGACGTTTCCCAGCGGAGAGCCGTTGCGTTCGGAGCTGCAGTACAACTCGGCGCTGAAGAACGACACCGTGACTCCGGTACGAGCGCGTTCCCATTAGAGCTGCTACAAACGAGTATTTTAATAGTCGATTAGTCGACTAATCGTGGCAGCCCTGGTTCCCATGGCGGCGACCCCCCTCACACACAGCAGGGTCAGAGGATGCTCTTCTCTTCCAGGCTGAGCTGAATGACCTGCGGAGCACCATCATCAACCTGCTGGACCCCCCTCCCGAGGTGGCCGGCCTCATCAACAAGCTGGACTTCGCCATGTCCACGTACCTGCTGTCCGTCTACAGACTGGAGTACATGAGGTACGGAGTCTACGGCGCACGCTGGGCCGCTCCTGCTCCGGTTCTGGTTCTGATCTCTGTCCCGCTCTGTCAGGATGCTGCGCTCTCTGGACTCGGACCGCTTTCAGGTCATGTTCCGGTACTTTGAAGACAGGGCGATCCAGAAGGATAAGTCCGGTAAGACGAGGAAACGCCAACACGTTCAGAGGAGTTTTCTTTACACTCGACACCTTTCACAGGTATGATGCAGTGTGTGATCGCCGTTAGCGACAAGGTCTTTGAAGTCTTCCTTCAGATGATGGATGAAAAGGTACGACACATTTATCACGCTTTTTCTGTCTTTAAATGCTGTCTTCAGGTCTGATAAACTGTAGAAGTCTGAAATAAACACAGTCTGATCAGCTGATCTTTTGTTAAAACTTAATTTCATAACTTGATCTCTTGAACCAACATGATCTTTTTTCTACATAAGTGTACTCTGATTTACTGAATGTTTTAGCTTATATTTTAATGATGAGTTTGAGCTTCATGGGAAATTTAATACGTCCTCTTAAAACAGCTGCTTTACTAAAATGAAGCGGCTCAAGGAAGGATCCTTGTGGAACGCCAGTTCATGTTTTAGAAGTTTTTATTTTACAAATAAGCCTCAATCAATTAAAAAAATATATATCTTTATGTTTGTTTTGACTTTATATCTTACAAACTTTATATTTTTATGATTCAATTAATTAAATAAAAAATACAAAATTTAGGAAAACTTTTAGCTAAAAATAGAGAAAGATTTTAGAGTTTTATTTTTTAGGATAGAGGGATGAATGGATGGATGGATGGATGGATGTATATCGTACGTTATTTACCATTTTCACACATACAACATTTAAAAAGTGTTGTTGGATTAGTTCAAAAACAAACAGATTTTTTTAGCTGAATTTAAAACTAATGAACTATATTTTTTTTTAATAAATTGCAATAATAAATAAAAGTTAATGATTTTATCATTAACAACAGGAAATTTAAAACTCATTTCATCATGGTTTTGGTAAATAATAGAAAATTAATAGACTGTAATTAATTAATAGTCTTAATTTCTGACACATTTGAAGGTCATTATTGCTTACTGAATTTACAACTTTTAAAAGACGTATCAGTCATCAAAAACACAATCATTTCCAATAACAATCAGTGTTAAAACAGTTAAAAATGAATATATTTAGAAAAACATCTCCTGACCACAATGCAGCGAGTGAAAACATCCAACATTGCATCATTTTAGCAGCTCCACTTTTGAATCTTAATGTTTTTTAGTCTTTAAAACAGCTGTAATTTACCGACCACATTTCTGTATGAAATCTTTATTATTTACACGTTTTACAAATGTTTTCAGGCAAAAACCAAAGCCCACGAGGAGGAGCTGGAGCGCCACGCTCAGTTCCTGCTGGTCAACTTCAACCACATCCACAAAAGGATCCGCAGAGTGGCGGACAAATATCTGTCTGGGCTGGCAGAAACGTGAGGAAAGCAGGTTTAAGTCAGACGTTTAGTTTGGTGGAGAGGTTCCTGAGCTGCTCTCTGCTCTCAGGTTTCCTCACCTGCTGTGGAGCGGTCGAGTGCTGAAGACCATGCTGGACATCCTGCAGACGCTGTCTCTGTCTCTCAGCGCGGTGAGTCCACGCTTCATCCAGAGAGGCTTCACACGGTGACGGTTTTTAATTCTGTCTGATCTGTTTTAGGACATTCACAAAGACCAGCCGTACTACGACATCCCAGATACTCCGTACAGGATCACCGTCCCCGACACGTATGAGGCCAGAGAGGTTTGTCCTGTAGAAGATTTATCCTCCATTTTTAGATTCATCAGTCAGAGTTTAAGATCATTTTAGGTTTGAAAAATGTTCTCCACGGACGTCCAAACGTTTTTGAAAGAAGGTCGAATTTTATGAGGTGAAAATGTGTGAAGTTCAACCAATCAGCCGGCTTTCTTTGAACCCTGATAACATTTAACACACATGAACTTTTTAATGAAGTTTTGATTACAATGAAACATTTTCATTTCTTCACATAAAACCGAAAAATAAATTCAAACACATTTTTACCAAAATTACTGTGAATTTCTAAATTTAAGTCTAGAAATTAAAGGACATATTCTAGCATGTTTTCTACGTCACAAATACAATCTTCTTCAAAAAACATTTTTCTGTCTGCTCGTGTTTCACAATTTAAATTAAGAAATACTCAGAAAATACATTTTGAGCTTAATTTTTTTTGTATATATTTATAGATATGCATACAAATAGTGTTTTTAGGATGAGTCATGGCTGCTTATCTTCTTAGATCTACATTTCTGTCATTTAGCTTGTAGGTCTGTTTTAGCAGTTTGTCATTTGTTGATAGTTATAAAGTGTTAGTTTTTTTATAATTTAAAAAAAGGATTAATTCATTATTTTCTGTGGGTTTGGCTTCAGTTTTGTCTTTTGGAATTAATTATTTTTTGCCTCAATAAACTTGTTTAGCTTTTAGAAAACATTTCAGCAAAAATCCAACTATGTTTGATTTAGTTACAATTTTTGTTACAATTTTTTAAATAATCTTTTTAATAGAAAAAATATTTTACATTTCAGAATATTTTTAGGAAATTAGAGGGTTTTAAAATCATTGTTTTCTTGTTTTTTTATGACAGATTTTGAGATATTGTGATATTTGACATCATGACACTGAGTATTTTAATGTATTTGTTTTAGCATTTTAAATGTGTTTTTCCACTTTTATTTTGCAAAATGGTCATTTTAAATTTTACCAAACAGTTGGCAGCAAAATAAACTTCATGGAATCTTTTGGTTTAGTTACATTTTTCAATTAAAAAAAAAATTAAAAGGTTTTAAACAATGAAGAGTGACCCAAAATAAACAAATGAAACTGGAGGGAATGTCACCTCTTAGATGTTAAATAATGTCACATTTTTTAGTTCTAAATTCCCGTCAGAAAAGCCCTTCAGTACCTTCATGTTGTTCCTGTTCTCCTCTCAGAGCATCGTGAAGGACTTTGCAGCGCGTTGTGGCGAGATCCTCAAAGAAGCCATGAAATGGGCTCCGTCCGTCACCAAGTCTCACTTACAGGTGACTCATCTTCGTTTCTCTTGAAGACAAAATGTTCATCTCTGATCTGTTCTAACACAAACTCTGCTCATTTCCCAGGAGTACCTGAACAAGCATCAGAACTGGGTGTCGGGTCTGTCGCAGCACACCGGCCTGGCCATGGCCACCGAGAGCATCTTACACTTCGCCGGTTACAACAGACAGAGCAGCACTCTGGGGGTGAGTCAGGAACTGGAGCGGTTTGAACGTTCATTTTATTATTGAAGAAGAGGGAACCCCAGCGAGGCGCCCTGAGGAACACCACTCACTGATATTCTCTGATTAGAGCTCGTTTGTTGTATTATAAAAGCTTCATTCAAGCATCTGAGTTTTGCATCAACCAATCGGGAAGTTCAAAACCAACATGGAGGAGAATCTGATCGTTCTCCTCTTGAACTTTTTTTATTTGGATTGAGATAATAATCAAAAGAATCACATTTTATTCTTATTTTTCCTCCTTGGACTAATGCGGGTCAGTAAGTCATCAAACTGGGTCACAGAGAGACAGAAGTACCGCTGAAAGCGCCGTCATTCAGCTGCAGCTCCTGCTGTAGATCATGAAGCTCATCCAGAGTCTCTGAATGATCTCATGAACCCAGACATGGAGACAGGATTACTGACGGTTTTGTGGAAATCTTTATAATATATATCTGATGTCTCAACATCATCTGTAACCCACTATGTATTGCAAATGAAGCTTCAGGCTAAAGACTCTTGACAGTAGCTCCTCCTTCATGCAAGGGAGGGTCAAGCTTATGAGCACATTTTTGGACAGCGAATTTCTGCTGGCCATCAACCGGACCTGCGCAGCCGCCCGCTTGCCTCGTTTTTGTTTCTGGGCGCATCTCTTCCTCTTGACAGTTGGTCCCGTTGGTCTGTCCCGCCATGCTGCAGACCTCAGGAGATGCAGTCTTCCAAGTGATGACTTTAAATTATTGGATATAAACTAAAACTAACTGAACTCTTCCAGATGTTCATGAGTTCAGTCGAGCTATACTTCAGACGCGAAGTGGTTTCTAAATTACCACTAAAAAGTGTTAGAAAAAGACCTTTTTCCGGGAGCTACAGAAGCCGCTGCAAAGCATTGCGCCGCCATGGCAACACTAGGAACGCCAATCGCTGAGATTCTTTCGTTACAGCCCGAATGTTTTTCTGAGAACATTTGCAAACATTTCTAACCAAATGTTCCTCTTGTGTTAGTCCACTCAGCTGACGGAGAGACCGACCTGTGTGAAGAAGGACTACTCCAACTTCATGGCCTCCCTCAATCTCAGGAATAGATACGCCGGGGAGGTAGCGTCTTCTTCAGTTTTTGTGTATTCGTGTCTTAAGTGTTTATGTAGCAGGGCTGCCACAAATTATTATTTAGTAGTCGACTAATCACCGATGAGTTTATTCTGATTAGTCGACTAATCGACTATTAAATTAGTCGTTCAGTCGACTAATCCTGGCAGCCCTGGTCTGTAGTTCATGTTGTTCCCTGAAGGGGGCGTCACTGTGAGGGTGTTCCTGGCTGGTGGGACTCAAACGGAGTAAACTGGTGGTCAAAGTTTCTCTCCGTGCTGAAGGTGTCGGGGATGATCCACTTCGCCCAGGCGGTCCGGGGACAGTCCGACCTGAACCGGCTGATGATCAAGCAGATGGGCGAGGCCCTGGACTCCGCCCAGCCCGAGGCCTTCACAGAGGCCATGTTCAAGCTGGCGGCGCTGCTCATCAGCAGCAAAGGTTGCGCCGTGGCTCCGGTTCTGGTGTGTTTGGACTCTGCGGTTCTGCTCTCTGACTCCCGTTTCCTCGCCAGAATGCGACCCTCAGCTGCTGCACCACCTCTGCTGGTCTCCTCTGAAGATGTTCACCGAGCACGGCATGGAGACGGCCATCGCCTGCTGGGAGTGGCTGCTGGCGGCGCGAGCCGGAGCGGAAGTGCCGGTGCGGCGCCGACCGACGCTCGTGGGTCTGTTGGTGCCGCGCTCAGATGCTGACGCTCTCCTTCTGCTGCAGTTCATGCGGGAGATGGCGGGGGCGTGGCAGATGACCGTGGAGCTGAAGATGGGCCTGTTCTCAGACGCCAAGCTGGAGGCGGATCCTCTGGCTGCGTCTGAAGAGAGCCAGCCCGTGCCGTGCCCTCCAGACGTCACCCCCCACCAAATCTGGATCGAGGTCTGGTAAAACCGGCTCGGTTCCTCCTCCAACGTTTGATTTTGCTCTAAAGAAATGTGTTTTCTGCAGTTTCTGGTTCAGAGGTTTGAGATCGCAAAGTACTCCAGTGCGGATCAGGTGGAGATCTTCTGCTGTTTGCTGCAGCGCTCTTTGTCGCTGGATGTGGGCGGGGCAAAGAGCAGCCTCAATCGCCACGTCGCTGCCATTGGACCTCGTTTCAGGTAAACGAGGTTTATGAGTCCAAATGACCGGATTTTATCAGGGTGATTTTAAACCATCGTAGCAGCTGTTTTTAGACGTCTGTGGACTGAAAAGAAATGTCTCTGACAAGCTGACCAAGTCCTGAAGATTGTTTTATTTTCCCGTTCATTGCATTAACATAGTCAGTACACGACAAAAGTCCACACATCTTCATGACAGTGAAGGAGCAGTAAGAAGAGAAACATTCTTATTTCATGTCTGCCTTATAACAAATCTAAAAAAGAGAATCCAAAGAGACGATCCGAGATGTCTTAGCGCCCGTCTCCACTAACTAACATTACAGCTCCTCAACTTTTGTCTTTACAAATATTTTTTAAACAATATTTTATTAGTACAACTTTTCAAGATTTCCTGTTGAGCATTCCAAACTTTTACTCCAACAAAAGAAAAACATGTCTGCTTTAAAGCACTTGGAGCAACTTGAAACTTAAAATCAGGTATTTTAATGATTTCTTTTTTATCTTCTGAGGAGAAAACAAATCACTTTTACAGACTCTCTGGCATCTCTCTATTTTGAACTTTAAGCATCCTTAATAAAGTTTGATGATTTACTAAATCCTCAAATTTCATCAATCTTTGATCCACAAGTATGTTTTCTATATCCAACTTTATGAATTATTCAAATAACTTCTTCCTGCTGTAAATGTAACAGTGTTCATTTTATATGCATCACCTCACAATTCAACACGGTTAATGAAATAAACATAAATAAAACATTCTGAACACGTTACAGGATAAATAGTAATTCATGTTATCCAAAACAAATGCAATTTTAGCCATTTTGCCTTTAATATATATCATAAGCAGCTTCCTTTTTCAACCATAATTAACCCAAGAAATCTATTTTATTTTAGCAAAAAACAAAAACTTAGACTTTTCTAAACTCAATTAAATATTATTATTCTTAAATCAATATTTAAGTTTAACCATTCCAATTTCAATATCTTGTATTAAATGTCTTAATTTGTTTCCTAAACAAAAAATTGTGTCATCATCAAATAGAACAAGTTTCACATCCTCCTCCCGTCTGTGAGACTGGATTCAGAACGAACACGTTTGGATCCTGCTGCTAGTTTTAAAGAAATATTTGTAGAGTGTTCAATATTCTGGCTCTGTGGGGATTTAAAGGAAACAATCAGAGGAAACAAATCTGTTGCATCAGTTTGGGTAAGAAAACAGCAATATTTTTTTTCAGGATTTTCAAATTAAGAGCTTGAAAAGTTCTTTAGTTTTTAATAGGAGTGTTTATTTTTCCCTCTCAGACGATTCAATACTCGATATGTGGTCCACCAATCAATACGTAAAAGATTCAACGAACATTTTGGTGACACGATAAAGTGTAATACTTTTACCAAAAATACTAAAATCTCGATATTTCTTATTTAAATGGGATTTAAAGCTATGAATAATAATATACAGCATTTGACAGAGAAATGTGTTCATCTTTTGTCTTTTTGTTTGCATCGCATGAGCATAAAAAGACAAAGACGGTAGAAAAAAGCTGAAAACGAAACTGCTGTTTACTAGAAATCGATTATTTATGCCAGAAGTGATTTTATAACTTTAACCAACATAATCTTGTTCATATCTGTGGATTTCAAACGATTGCTTTACTTTTCGATGCATATCTAATATCGTTTACATCCCTAGATTTTCGATTTCACTGAGACGTTCTGACCCACATCAAGTAGACGTGTGTGATCAAGAAGTTGTGTCAGAGTTTTGGTTCTGGACGGGTTTGCAGCTTCGATGCTAACGGAGGCTTTTCCTCAGGCTGCTGACTCTGGGTCTGGCTCTGCTTCACTCCGACGTCGTCACCAACGCAACCGTGAGGAACGTCCTCCGAGAGAAGATCTACTCCACGGCCTTCGACTACTTCAGGTACAGCTTTGAACGCGTACGCTCGCCGTCGGAGCGACCTCAGATGATCAGAGTTTGATCCGGTCGTTGCAGCGTCGCCCCTAAGTTCCCCACGCAGGGCGACAAGCACCTCCGCGAGGACATCTGCATCATCATCCGCTTCTACGCCAGCATCCTGTCGGACAAGAAGTACCTGGCGGCGTGTCAGTTGGTCGCACCTGGTGAGCTTGGTACCGCCCCAGCCCCGAGCACTCTCTCTGCTGGGATATTCGGATCGCTTATCGTGTCCAGCACCACTCCGATTTCGATCTTAAGTAAGCCTGAAGCGGTGGAGCTCGGACTGCTCTGAGCAGGGGCATGTCGTTGTCAAATTTGATGCTGCTTGTCCTCACAGTTCAGTCCGTATCCATTCCCTCCTGTCAGATTTATTCACCATTTTTTCCTTTTTTTGGCGTTTGGCTTCGGTTTCACCCCCCAGCTGTAAGGACAAGCACAAATTTGTCAGCTGCATCCAGATGCATGACTCTCCATCAGCCCACCCGTCTGCTCCCCCCTCCACGATGGACCGGTTTGGTATCGCAACAAGAAACCCAAATTTTCCACCAAAGAAGCTCCTCCCCCTTCATCCCCGGTGACCCCCAGAGCAGGGTTCATCCTCATGCTTCTGGTGGACGCCGCCCGGAACCCCGCCGCCTGGGCTTCCGGGCGGCTTCCACCATCACGTCCATGAGCGCTCTGAACGCATGACCATCACAGCGGCAGAGAAAGGCCCCGCCCCCTTCATCACGTCCTCAGTGTTTTGATAGACGCCTGCCGGTCGTCTGGTGTGTTCCTCACTGCCTCTGTGTGTAAACAGACAACCAGGACGCCTCCCTCAACAGCCTGTCGGTCATGAACGCCGCCGACCTCAGGAGCGGCGCCGACTCCAGCGCTCGCTCGCAGCAGAGCGGCCAGGGCTGGATCAACACCTACCCGCTGTCCAGCGGCATGTCCACCACATCCAAGAAGTCAGGTAGTCCTGCTCACCTGGAAAACAGATCCGATAGACCAGATCCTGATTTATTACTAGAACATCTGGAATTGGGAACAGTTTGAAATGGGACGTAAATCATTTGTTCTCTTTGTATGCAGTCCTGCTGACCCGCCTTTCATATCACTATCTGTGTTCTTCTGGTTCCAGGAACATCTAAGAAGAGTAACCGCGGAACGCAGCTCCACAAATACTACATGAAACGCCGCACTCTGCTGCTGGCGCTCCTGGTGAGACGAGATCGACGCTCGCCTCCGTCCTCATCGCCCGCCCGCCCACGCACGTTCTCACCGACTCCTCCCTGTTTTCAGGCCAGTGAGATCGAGCGCTTGACGACGTGGTACAACCCGCTCTCCGCCCAGGAGCTGGTCATCGCCACTGAGCAGTCGGTGGAAACCAGCATCGCCAACTGGAGGTCCAAGTACATCAGTCTGACGGAGAAGCAGTGGAAGGACAACGTCAACCTGGCGTGGAGCATCGCGCCCTACCTGGCCATGCAGCTGCCAGCAAGGTGGACGCTCGCCGTCTGTTCTTGTCCTGCAGAACGGTCAAAGACGTCTGCGGTGGTGCGGGGACGGTCGGGTGAAGCCCCTCCCCTGGTTTGTTCTCAGCTCTGAGGCTCCCGTGTGACCACACAGGACGTTAATAAACCACTTCCTGTTGGAAATTAATATGCAGGAAAAGCCACGCCCACTGAGGCAGCTTCAGGGCTCATGATTGGACCACCAATCAGTTTTTAGTGATTACACACAAGTTTGTGTCTTTTTTAACATCTCTCGTACATCTGGGTTCAGGAGGACTTTCAGTGGAGAACCCTGAAGTGATTGAGATACCAAAAGGCAGAGAGGAAGTTTCTTTGTCCTCCTTCATCCTGTGGTGGGCGGAGTCTCCTCTGACTTACTTCTCCACGTCTTGCTGTCCAGGTTCAAGAACGACGCCATTGTTGCTGAGGTGACCAGACTGGTCAGGCTGGATCCCGGAGCGGTCAGTGACGTCCCCGAGGCCGTGAAGGTACGACCTGTCTGTGCGGCCAAGCCCCGCCCATCACAGGTGGGAATAGAGGCTGATGTTCCTGTCGCTCTTTTTCAGTTCTTGGTGACGTGGCACACCATCGATGCGGACTCTCCGGAGCTGAGCCACATCCTGTGCTGGGCCCCGGCGGACCCCCCCACGGGGCTGTCCTACTTCAGCAGCATGTACCCCCCCCATCCTCTCACCGCGCAGTACGGGGTGAAGGTGCTGCGCTCCTTTCCTCCGGTAGGTGTGACAACCACAGGGTGTGTCTGAACACCAGAGACTTCCAGAAAGCCACACAGAAGAATTAAACCAGTAAATATCCAGACGTCAGTTCAGACTGCAGAACGGTGGAATAAAAAGTTACGTTCTATGTGGGAAAAAAAATCATGATAGTGTTTGGATGGCCGGGCCAGATGTGAAGGAGGGCCGCATCCAGCCCACGGGCCGTAGTTAGAGGGCCCCTGCCTTATAACACCTCCTTTACCCAGCATGCATTTCCAAACTTCTTCAGGATTTCATCAGATTCACAGCGTCTCCAAACACATGGAGCTCACAGCACCTCCTCTATTTGATTCCTCCTTGTGGTTCTCCTCCTCTCTTTTGTTCTCCTCCTCTCTTTTGTTCTCCTCCTCTCTTTAGTTCTCCTCCTCTCTTTTGTTCTCCTCCTCTCTTTTGTTCTCCTCCTCTCTTTAGTTCTCCTCCTCTCTTTAGTTCTCCTCCTCTCTTTTGTTCTCCTCCTCCCTGTGGTGCTGAAGATGTGGGCGGGGCAAACAAAAATCTGTTTTCTGATGGGAGTTTCCTCCGTCTGATTCTGTCATTCTCTCTGACACATCTGACTTCCATCAAGCAACAACCACATTTCTTCTCCGTCCTCGCAGGACGCCATCTTGTTCTACATCCCTCAGATCGTCCAGGCGCTCCGTTACGATAAGGTAATCGTGAACCTCTGAGGTTCCGTTGGGCCGGGCCGCAGCAGTAACTGTGGTTCTTCGTCCGGTTCAGATGGGTTACGTCAGGGAGTACATCCTGTGGGCGGCGCAGAAGTCTCAGCTGCTCGCACATCAGTTCATCTGGAACATGAAGACCAACATCTTTGTGGACGAGGAGGGACACCAGAAAGACCGTGAGTGAACCCGGCGAGGCGAATTCGTTAGGAAGTGTTTCTGTCACCACCAGACTGTCTCCTCCCACAGGGAAATCCCAGCTAAATTAGGAAAAGGTTTTTGGTTTTCTTTTCAAAAACTGTTTATTACTAAATATCTTTTGGATCGGAAACATAGAGAAGGCTTTAATTTGCTTAAAAATGAAAAGAAAAGCTGCAATGGCCAGAATATTCAGTCATTGTGACGTCATTTCCTGTAGAACAGGAGAGTCGAACTCAATCATACAGAGGCCAAAATCCAAAACACACTTTAGGTCGAACAGGATAGACATTTACTGAACTCTAAAACTACATTTTGAAACTTTAAAACTGTAACTTTTTAACCTAATTATGAACTAGATATATAGCATTACCTGTGATAATGCTAACGTGAATGCTGTAGCTGAATTTGGTCGCTGAAGATTCTAGTGCTGATAGCGGAAAACGCCAAAGTTGATTTATAAAATCACTGAAGCTAATAGCGGAAAACGCTGAAGTTGATATATAGCTGAAATATGAACTAAACTCCAAAATAACCTAAGAAATCTTAGTAAATGCCAAAATAGTCCAAAAAGCTGCAGAATGCCAAATTTTAAAACTGTAACTTCAATATTTTACTCTCCATAAAAATATATTTTGCCAAAATTATATAAGTTAGAAATGAGCACAAAATAACATCGGGTCATTAATAGCAATAAAATAGAATTACCCGGAGGGCCGGATAGAACTATAATTCTTAGGTCCGGATCCGGCCCTAAGACCCCAAACACACTGATGAATTCCCTTTTATAGCCGATGTCTTCAGCTCCTCTGTGTTGAAGGAAACTCTCAGAAACCAGAACTCGGCTCAAACTCTCTGCAGCCGACATCGGGGAGCTGCTGGAGCAGATGGTGGAGGAGATCACCGGCTCGCTGTCGGGTCCGGCCAAAGACTTCTACCAGAGAGAGTTTGACTTTTTCAACAAGATCACCAACGTGTCCGCCATCATCAAGTGAGTGCACGAGCGCCGCCGCCGCCCCGCCTCCCCCCGCCGTCTGACACCTCTGTGTGTTTCAGGCCGGTCCCGAAGGGCGAGGAGAGGAAGAGGGCGTGTCTCAAGGCTCTGTCCGACATCAAAGTGCAGCCAGGTAACGAGGCGGAGCTTCTTTTAACCAATCAGAGCCCAGGACGCCTCCTCCTGGAGTCTCATGTTTTCCATCAGAACGTTAGAGGAGAAACTTTTTATGTTGAAATTTAATATTTAATTCATTTGTTTCCATTTCGTTTAGTTTGAAACCTTTTTCCTTCTCCGCCGCTTCTCATCAACAACAGAGTTTTAAGGCCAATTTACAAGCAAACACAATTTCCGTTTGTGTTTTCAGGCTGTTACCTGCCCAGTAATCCAGAAGCCATCGTCCTGGACATCGACTACAAGTCAGGAACCCCCATGCAGAGGTCAGAGGTCGCTCCCTCGGTGCTCCTCAGCGCCTGCTGTGAGTGTGTATCAGTCGTGTGTGTTTGTGTGTCGCAGTGCCGCCAAGGCGCCGTATCTGGCCAAGTTCAAGGTGAAGCGCTGCGGCGTGACCGAGCTGGAGCGGGAGGGGCTGCGCTCCCCGTCGGACTCTGTGGAGGACAGCGAGGAGAACCCAGACGGGTCACGCAGGGTCTGCTGGCAGGCGGCCATCTTTAAAGTGGGCGACGACTGCAGACAGGTGACTCCTCCCCTCTGCTGCGTCTGACTGATCTGGCGTCTGCGCAGCGTCACGCCCTCTCACCAGCGTTCCCGTCTGCTCCGCAGGACATGCTGGCTCTGCAGATCATTGGACTTTTCAAGAACATTTTCCAGCTGGTGGGTCTGGACCTGTTCGTCTTCCCCTACAGGGTGGTGGCCACGGCGCCGGGGGTAAGACTCAGCCGCCGCTCCCTTAGTCTGAACATTTGATCAAGACTCCCGAGGTCCAACCCCAAACTAAAATAACAAAACCCAGTAGTATAAGACTGCTGAGGACAAAGAGGGAGAAGAATGAAGCCTAAACCTCTACCGCAGCTCCTCCTCCTGCTGCTCTGGTCCCCGTCTACCTGAGTGAGGCCTCCTCCGTCTGGCCAGCAGGTGCCAATTAAAGGGTCACCAAACAGGGCAGTCGGAGGCTGGCTCCATTCTCAGCCCAGATTTGAAAAATGCCAAAGAGGGGGCGGGGCTAGTGGAGCCAGACTAAGCATCGGAGGTGTGGCTTAGATCTGTGATTGACAGGTTAGCTTTATGTGGCTGCAGTTCTTGCACTATTGACAGCTTTTAGGGAGCATTGGCCCCCCCTACCAGGTGAGCAGCAGGATGGACAAGTGGCTCATCAGCAGCAGCAGGGCGGAACACTCTGGAAGGAGTGTTTCTAAAGCGTGAGGGTTCCTCGTCATCCCAGGATTCAGAGCTTCAGTTGTTGTTGTTCTGCTGTGAAGTTCTGCAGCCCCGGTTCCCTCACCAGCTTTCCACCGGCTTCTCCTCAGTGCGGCGTGATCGAGTGCATCCCCGACTGCAAGTCCAGAGACCAGCTGGGCAGACAGACGGACTTCGGGATGTACGATTACTTCAGGAACCAGTACGGAGACGAGTCCACGCTGGCCTTCCAGAAGGTCTGCAGCTCCTCTTTGGTCCGGATTTTATGTCTGAGTCGCAGGGAAATGTTGACCTTGTTGACCTTGTTGAACCTGCGGCCCCGGGGCCACATGAGGCCCTTTAACCCCTCAGTGAGAGCTCTCTGGTTAAAGAAAAGATGGGGTTTTATTTGAAAAATTAACTGTTCAGTAAATATTAGTAAAGTTTTATTCAACTCATTAACAAACAGATGAGGAGCAGAATCACAAGTCAAATTTTCTTAGCAACGGAGGTTCTTTGTTAGCCACGCCCACTTTGCGAGCTCGCCATGCTGACGCCGTTCTAATCCACTAACTTCCCCTCCCCCTCCTGCAGGCTCGCTACAACTTCATCCGCAGCATGGCGGCCTACAGCCTCCTGCTGTTCCTGCTGCAGATCAAAGACCGCCACAACGGGAACATCATGCTGGACAGCAAAGGACACCTCATCCACATCGGTGCGCCGCGCTCTGACCGCCGCCGCCGCCGCCGTGAAAACGCCAACTCAACGGCGCCGTGTGGTTTGTGTCTGCTCAGATTTCGGCTTCATGTTCGAGAGCTCCCCCGGAGGAAACCTGGGCTGGGAGCCGGACATCAAGCTGACGGATGAGATGGTGATGATCATGGGGGGGAAGATGGAGGCCACGCCCTTCAAATGGTTCATGGAGATGTGCGTCCGAGGTTACCTGGCCGTCAGGTGAGAGACCGGCAAACTCCTCCCACTTCTGAAGATGTTTCTACAGAAAGTTCCAGAAGAAGGAGGTTCTGTGAGCTTCACTGAAGGTTTTTATCTCTGATTTAAAGTTTTCACACATAAAGAGACTTTCTCCAAACACGAGAATCCTGTGGAAACGTTTGGACTTCAAGTATTTTGACATAAATTGTGTTTCCAGCTCAGAAAACCCACAAAACAGGATTTGAGCAGATCAGAAAACTGTAGAAATCTGCTCAAACATTCATGCAGGAAATGAATCTGAACGTTCAACAAATCACGACATCGAGATAACGCCCCACCGAGTCTGCATTATCAGGGATTAATGCACGCAGGATCTGGGGTTCCGCGTCGGGTTCTGGTGTTGGTAAGCGGCTTTCTTCAGTCCAGAACCAGCAGTCCAGCAGAATGTTCTGGAGGACTTCCTGGTTCCTTCTGCTGAGGATCTTCAGCTGGAAGATGAACGATCCGTTTGAAAATACTTGATCCTGATGGATTTGACGTGAAAACGAGGATTTCTCCACAGATTCCAGTTTCAAACCCAAAATTATGCAGAAATAAAGAAATACTTGAAGTCAGTCAAAGTAGATCCTGAATGTCTGTGTTGTTAAAGTTTCATTTACTGCAGATCGATACACTTTCTATGATGTTCTATTTGTTGGAAATGATCTGGATACAAACATTTTATGGATTTATGTATTTATGTGGTTCAGTTTTATAGAATCTGAGTTTCTGCCTAATAGCAATAAATCGATTGATTGATTGATCGATTGATAGTTTGATTGATCCCTCCTTGTGGTTTTGTGTGGAACAGGCCCTACATGGACGCCGTGGTCTCCCTCGTGACCCTCATGCTGGACACCGGACTTCCATGTTTCCGAGGACAAACCATCAAACTCCTGAAGTAAGAAGCGCAGCAGCTCCCCCTACAGGCCGAACCAGGAAGTGTTTTCTCTCCTGTTTATATCAGATCTGCTGCTCAGATGTTGTTTAACCCTTTAACTACCCAAAACATTTACATTTGAAAAATCACCAAAAATATGTATTTTTTCTGCTGCTTATTGCCTTTGTATGGATCCCCTAAAGGGACATTGACGTTTAAAAAAAGGAAGTTAAAAATTTATTATTTTTCAAAAAATAGCAGCTGTGTAAAAAAAAAAACAACTGGTGCTCACCTGTTACTATCCAGAGTTTTTTTTTTACTTCAGTTTTTAGAAAAATAAAATGTTCTGGTTAATAACTGGTTCAAACAAGATAGAACTGAAAAAAAATCTAAAAAAAAAAATAATAATAATAATAATTTTAGTTACTAAGTGCTTCGCATCGGTTAATAACCAGAATTTTTTTTCTTCCATTTTTGTAAAAACTTTTTTTTTTTTACATTTTTTTTTTTACATTAATGTCCCTTTAGGGACTCTGTACCTAGGGTAGTAATACACACAATCATCATTTTTAAAAACACGTTTTCTGTTTGGTTCCAGGCAGTTTCAGGGTTAAACCGCGTTCCTCTTCTTCTCTGCGTCTTTTGGGAAGTTTTCCCTCAAAACAGGAACTCTGTGGAGGTTGTACTTCCTGTTTTAACTCCACCACAGAACCTGGTAGAAGCTGGCAGGCATGGCGGTGGTGGGGTAGTGGTTTGGGCTGCTGTCCAGGCTTCATAACTATTTATATTTAGAGGGATTTTTCTTTTTTTATCATCATGTTTTCACTTTAACTCTATTTTCAACCAAACCTGTGACTCTGGGTTTTTCAAAATAAAACTTAAAAATACAAAGTAAAAGCTCAAACGATGCAGTAAAATAGGAGCCGGCGGTTCCAGAGGAGTCGGGACTTGAACGCTGTGGCTGAATCGGATGAGAAGAAGCAAACCGGACATTTCTGTTGGACCAGAACCAGCAGAACTCCTGCTCTGCTGTTAGATGCAGAACCGGTTCAAACCAGATGTTTGTCCGAGCTCCTGGCAGCTCTTGGACCCGGCGGGGAGCGTCCAGCCGCCGTCCGGAGGGAATCCAACTCTCAGCTGTTGCTGTGCTCTCTTCCTGCAGGGGGCGCTTCAACCCCCAGATGAGTGAGAAGGAGGCGGCGGCCTTCATGATCAAAGTCATCCAGAGCTGCTTCCTCAGCAGCAGGTAAGAGCGCCGCGCCGGCCGTCAGCCAATCAGGAGCCAGCACAGAACACGACTCTGACGCCGGTCTGTTTTGGTTTCAGGAGCAAAACCTACGACATGCTGCAGTACTACCAGAACCAGATACCATACTGAGACCGGCCCGGGTCCAGACCCTCAGCAATAAGGCACTTTAGTCCCGTCCTCTCTGAAGTCGGCCTGAGCTTTAGAGTAGAACCTTTGACTTTCACTGAAACTGCTTTTCCGAGTCGCCCTTTAAGCGTTTTCCTGAAGGACACGGACCGCCGCGGCGCCGCTCTGACGCACTTTACCGAATCTCATCCGAGAACCCACCGACCCGCTTTACACGCAGAGGAACGGGAAAGCACGGCGAGCGTGGGAACCGTGTTCACGTTCCGTCGAGTGCTTCCTGTTGATCAGGTCGCTCGACCGTCCAGGTTACAAACGTTTACGGAGTTCCTGGTGTCGGTCCGGGGTTCCGACTGTTACGTTTACTGAAGGAAGAACCAGAACCGTCCGGACCTTTTACCAACCGGGTTACTGTTGGAACAAAAATCTCACGGATCCTCAGAGACTCTCAAAGAAATAAAAACGTTGACTGAAATATTTGGTTGAGTACTTTCAGAATAAAAGCGGGGAGTGCATACGGTTTGACATTGTCATGGATTTAGTTTTAAAATAAGTTTACAGAAATCTCTAAAGCGGTGATGCTTTTAAGCTGAAAAGATACTTTTTGTTTTATATCGTTACCATAGAAACCAAGGCACGCGTAACCAAATAGAGACGACAAAACAAAAGTCTTGGGGTTTACTGAGTTTTATTGTTTAATGTTGCAGTGGTTTATAAACTCTCTGATTGGCTGGAAATCTCCATTATGATGAGGAAGTAGGCGGGGCTTGCACTAACTGATGTGAGTCCCTGCATGTGTTCATCAGCAGAGGTTTGCTGTGCAGCATCTCCTTCATGGAGGATCAATCGATCGATCCTGAGGGGCTGTACGGAACTCAATAGGGGCCAAGATTATCTGGAACATAAATGACACAAAATGGATAAAAATATTGGTGTTTAGCCAGAATAAATGTAAAAATGACCCAAACGTTTTGCTATTCTAAAATAAACTTAATTATTTTCAGCTTCAAATGTTCTGTTTTTTAGGTTTCAAAACTCAAAAATTAAATTTAAATCTTTTTTCACTTTTAACTGTTTTCTTTTTTTTTTTGTTTTTCTTTTAAACCTGAAAATTTCAGTTTTAAAACTTTTGGCCCCATTGTGGCGCGTTAAGGCGGGGCTAACCATTTAAAATCGAGAGGGTGGTACCTTCAGTCCCGGTGCGTTCACTGACTCTAAGAACTGTGATAATACGGTCAGAAAATGTCTGCTTAGTCTGAACTATCAGAGTCTGAAGTTGTTCCAAGATGAGAAGTCACATTTCAGTAATGTGCAGGTCTTTGTAATAGTTGTTATTTTAAAAAAGATGTTCATATCACAACTAAAAAAAGGTTTTGTTCATGCCTAATGAAATGTAACTGTATTTAAAAAAAGTTCAAACCTGGAACAGTGGGATTTGAATCCATGAATCCCAGAAAAAGGATTCTGAGTCCTGCTGTTTACTGGTGTGTCACTGGAGAGTTTTATGTGATTTAAGTAAATTTTCAGATTCAAAAAGGAAAAAAAAGAATTATAAGTGGAAAAAAAAGATTTGAAATTGAAATTTTGATTTTTGAAACCTAAAAAACAGTTTATTTTAGAATAGCAAAAAGTTTCAGACATTTTTTTTTTGGGCCAAACACTGATATTTTTTTCAATTTGTTTTCTTTGGTTTCAAATAATATTGGTCCTAAATTAGCTCCATATAGCTGCAGCCTCAGCCGAGGGTTCGAATCCTCCAGAGAGCTGCAGGAAAGAGGCGGCCGCTGGCGCTCCTCTCTGGATTTTTGTGGATTTTAGTGAAACTTCTGGAAAAGACGCAGAAGTTTTGTGTTTCGACGTCGATCCCAAGATCCGAACAAACTGAACAGAATCCCCAAGAGTCTCTGAGGATCCGAGAGTTCAGTTTTTAAAAACTCCTGAAGGTAAATCCTGTGAAGCATCTCAGACGAGACGCTGCAGCCCGAGTCCAGACGGATCCTCGGAGAAGATCCGGTGACATTCCCGGTGTTCCGGTCGGCTTCGTCTTCAGACTGGATGATCTGAAGTCACGTCAGCTTCAGCTTCAGTTCCTCTAGATGTTCTGAGCTGCACAGGAGCTTCATTCATGTTACATTGTTGATTGTTTCTGAGTTTTTTGTTTGTTTTTAGTGTTTTAGTTTGTCTGTAACTTAACTTTAAACATTTTATTTTTTTAACTTTTATTTTTTTCTTTGTTTTCATTCCATACTCGTCATTTTTGTTTTTTTTTCCTCAGATGTCGTTTACTTTCCTGTTTTTTGTCGGTTTATTCTTGTGCGTTTTCTCCTGCGGGACTCGCTGCCGATCGGTGGTTCTCCTCCGAGCTTCGGGCTCCAGAACATTCCTCGTGATCCCGTCGGAGTTGAAGTGTTACTGATGAAGACGATGAAGACTAAAGCCATCTGTCCTACCCCTGGTAGAAACACCACTGTAGTGATACTTGACGACAAAAACGTAACTTTATGCAAAGTATTGATGTGTATTGAAGCTGTTTCTGTGTTTTGTTTTCACCCTGTTGCTGTGTGTGCGTTTGTGTGCGTTTGTGTGCGTTTGTGTGCGTTTGTGCGGGAGCAGCCGCTCTTCATCGGGTCGGTTCTGCTCCGGGTCGGTTCAGGTTTCAGGTCAGACGGAGCGGATCAGTAACGAAGGTTTCCATGCTGTCGGGTTTGAGCTTTGACCTGTAAAAACATCTGATTTCTTCAATAAATATCAACACCAAACTGATCTTTGACTTTGTTTATTCTTTTATTCTCTTTCTGACTTTTTTTTATGACTAGTTTTTTAGGTAATACCATTTTTATTAAGCAGAATCTAACTTCTACAAAACTTCCAAAGATATTTTTGGTTCAATCTTTGAAAAATTCATTTTTATTACAAAAGCTAAAATATGAATATATATTATAATCTTAACTGAAAATGTTTTTATATTAGAATCTTCTTTTTGCATCAACTTCCATATGTGAGGGCAGTAAGCGTCAGACTGAAAATTCTATTTTTTCCTGTGTTTTTATTTTCTATAAATTAACTTAATATAAAAAACATTAATTTGACCTAAAAAAACTTAATAGGATATATTTCTTAAATCTAAGCTTTTATTGACCCCGAAATTACAATTTTCTTAACAGCTTAAATGTTTTCTGAACATGATTTCTTAATTTTCAATAAAGGTAGATTGTTTTTCTGGGTAAAGATGAGGAATAAAAGGGATAAAATACTCATTATTTTAATTTGCTGTTATTTTTATTTGTATTTTGTGCGTCTTTAATAAGTGTTTTTTTTACTTTTGCTTCATGTACAGTTTTAATCAACATTTTTAATTCCTTATTTTATGTTTTTCTTGATTTTTTGTGTTTACGTTGTCTGATAACAAGTTTCCTAAAATATTTATGTGGTGTAATTTATTTATTTTATACCTTTATTATATTCCCTTTTAGATTTCTCTTTGTTTACATTTGTGTCATTTAAATTTTACATTCATTTTAATTTTATTTGTGTTGCGTTCAGGTTCTGTGGGGTTTTCGGATTATGTTTATAACAGTCGATGTTTACGCTGGATCAAATGTGTGGCTCCGCCCCCTCAGGTGCGGCTCTCGGGCAGGTAAGCAGCTGCTCCGCTCGGTGACGTCAGAGGGTTGGGCAGGTCACGTGGTGGAAGGAAACCTGCGGTCTAATGTTTCTGAAATGGGAAACGGAGGAAAAGAAGGAGGAAGCGGAGTGATCGAGGTAAGGAGCGGCGCGGTGCGGTTCGGCGGCGTCCCGTCCGCGGAGACGGAGACCCGAAACTATTTTTTATGCTTTTGCGGGATAAAACGTCACTTTTAGGCCGTGTGTGCGACTATGTTTATGTTTTAGTGACGTTTACTTTTTACTGACGAAGAAACTATTTAAAATCCGGATATTTGATACCAAAAAGCCGAACTGTAGCCCTGAAACACCGACTCGAATGGACTTTGAGGTTTAAATAAAGTTTTTTCAAATGTTTTCGCTCTAATCGAGATCCGGGCCGACCGCAGCTCTGCCGCCCTCCGCGGGCCTCCTCCGCCGGACTTTGATTGTTCTAGAATCAGAACTTCCTCCGTAGCGGATCGTTTTGGAGAAAGCGGAACCGAACGGTTCTGTTTCACTGAAACTACCGGGAACCGGAGGGAAAAAATCCGTTCACGACGGGCGGAATGAAAGCGGCGCGGGGGTCCGTTAACCCGCCGCGGAGGTGTGTTCACGGACCGTTACTAACGAAAGCCAATGATCGAAAACGTGATGTGTTCAATGTTCTCCAGTCCTCCGTAGAAATCCCATTTTTGTGATAAAAAGGAACTTAAGACATAAATAAAAGTTATAATGATCAAAAGTAGGGAAGTAATTTTACGTTAAATTGTTCATTTTTCATGTGAAAACTTACTGTTTTGTTCACTATGAAAGAAAAAAGTTCAATCTCAATTCTTGAACTATAGTATAGTAATATGAGTTGCCACTTAAATGTTTTTAAAATGTGTCCTAGTAAATTATGTATTTATTCTTGGGTTAAACCTGGATTATTTTTATAATAAATTCACATTTGTTTAAAAATACTTATAAAGTGTATTTGTCTTCTGTTTAAGAACACAAATAAATGTGTTTGAAAAAAAGATTAAAGTCATTTTTTGTATCCCGAAGTCTAAATATATATATTTGAAAAATCTTATATACATACAAAAATACAATTTTTGTCAACATTTATGCAGGTGTTTTGCATAAATATAGGAAATACTTTTTTCTTTTTATTGGAGTGAATACAATTTAGAAGCAGTTTATGGTTTAAATCTTATTTTTTAGACTATATTCACATTTAAATAAACACTAAACCCCAATGAAATAAAAAGAAAAAAGTTCTTTTCTGGATATTTGAAATGTTTTTAGCATAGATTAAAATGTAAACGAAGCCTCAATGAAGCAACGAAGCAGCAGAAACTTCAATATCTAAAAGAACTGTCATTTTCTGAACAACTTAAATGTTTCATTGCCTCATTTTAACAGTAAAACCCAAATGTATGTTTTGGCTAATTTAGGCCTTTTTTGTTTTGTTTTTTAGGCTGTTTTGGAGTTTAGATAATATTTACATACTAGCTGTTTTGGCTAACCTAAGTGTTTTTAAAGCTAATTTGGCATTTAGCTAATATTTTATTTGGCTGTCCACTTCAGTGTTTTCTGCTATCAGCACTAACATCTTCAGCGGCCACATTCAGCTTCCACTTTCACACTAGCATTATCGCATTCAGGTCTGAAGGAGAATCTTTGTTTCAAAAACTGTTTTGCTTTTTTCTGCTTTGAAAACATTTTTAAACAGCTGTTAGAATAACATCAATGTTACCCAAAAAAGTCCAAAATCAGTGATTTAGAGAAATTCTCCTTTGATGGAGTTTTCATCTCTGATCCGGTTCGGTTCCGTTCAGAGTTCCTGGAGCTTCTGTTCTCCATGGAAACATTTGTGAAGTTACCTGGTTGGTGAGGAGTCAGAGGTAAACGCCCCTGAAGCTCCTCCCCCTCCTGACCTGTCTGTCTGTGTCTGCAGGTTCCTGGACTCTCTCTGCCTCCATACCAGGTTTGCTTTCTGACCCGCGGGCCAATGTAAGTCCAGTTGAGTGACTGCGTGTGAAGGAGGTATTGCAGCACCGTTTTACTCTTACTCTCCACGCCGCCCGATAGAAATGGCCGATTCCCGGCTTGCATGGAGGCGTCTTCATGGGGCTGCAGCGGAGCTACTTCCTGTGGTGCTTCTCGCCTTCTTCCTGTTTGCATGACGTTGAGCTTGGAGTTTCTCTTCTGGGAGCTGACTTCATCTTCTCTTTCCACGTTTCGAGTTTGATCCCTCGTCGGTGTTTCTGCGTGTAGATGATCACAATTTCTGAAATATTTATGCAAACTTCAAAATGACCAAAACGTCAAGAAACTTTAAATAACAAAAAGTTTTAAAATTAGAGGAAGAGGAAATGAGGAACAAACGCGCTTCACATTCATAAGTAAACAAAAACATAAAATCAGTCGGCTATTATAAACAACAGATGATTGAGGAAAAATAAATAAATGAACTTAAGGGAACAAATCTTTAAAGACCCATTCTGATCAAAATCATGTTTCTGAAATGTTTTTGTTTCTAACGTTAGTTTGTGGACGTGAGGGGCTGTAAGCTAGTGGGGAGACTGTAAACCAGGGGTGTCAAACTCATTTTGGACCATCTTACCCAGTCATGGCACGCGCCAGTTTGACGTTTCCTTTGCTCCCCCTAGTGGTGGAATTGGACATTGTGGTCATTTCTTTAACTCACACAATAATCGTCAGAATCTACTGGAATTATCGTGTTAACGGTTGAAAGGTTACATTACGTTTAAGCTTAACCAGCGACGCCTCAGGTGTTAAAGGGTTAAAGAACCGTAACTCGCCATAGGAATGGACTACAACACCTGTGCCAAAGTCAAGGCCCGGGGGCCGGATCCGGCCCTCCAGGTGATTCTATCCGCCCTCCAGATCATTTTATTTTATTGTTATTAATGACCCGATGTTATCTTGAGCTCATTTCTAACTTGTATAATTTTGACGAAATATATTTTTATGGAGAGTAAAATATTATATATTTACATGCTAGCTGTTTAGGCTAACTTGGGCTTTTTTCAGTTTTTTAGGCTATTTTTTAAGTTTAGCTATTTTTTTCAGCTACACTCTAGCTTTTTTGGCTAACCTTAGTTTTTTTTTTTGTTTGTTTGTTTGTTTAGGCTAATTTGACATTTTGCTAATATTTTAACTGGCTATCAATTTCAGCATCTTCAGGGACCAAATTCAGCTTACAGCATTCACTCTAGCATTATCACAGGTAATGCTATATATCAAGTTCATAATGATGGTAAAAAGTTACAGTTTTAAGGTTTTAAAAATGTAGTTTTAGAGTGTTTTTAATAAATGTTGATCCTGTTCATCCCATGACCTCAGGTGTGTTCTGGATTTTGGCCCGTTGTTTGATTGAGTTTGACACTCCTGGACTACAAACTTGCTTTTTTTTTTTTTTTTTTTTCCCAACATCCTTTTTTTTTCTCTTCCCAACGCACCGATTAAACTATCAGGTTGGTGTATCCTGCATGTTTGACACCCTCCTGTAAAGAAAGGGATGATGGGATATTAGTGGCGACTTACTTCCACACAAACATAAATCAGAGGTGAGTTTCTGATGAGCTCCTGCTGCTCTGCAGAAACTATGTCCTAGGAAACGATTTAAAATTTTGGCTAAAAACTTCATCTGTGACTTTAAATATTTGACGTATAGAAATCACTTTAATAAATCAAATGATTAATTCTTGCCTTAAAAAAACTAAAAAAAAAAAATCATTTGGTGAATTGATCGTTAATTTATCTCCATCATCTGCATAGAAGTTTTGACCTTGACCCCCCCCCCCCCATATCGTAGTTTCTGTTTTGAACGAGACTCAGAAATGTTTGCATATGCAAAACTTTAGTTTCAGTCCACATTAAACCTTCCAGAAGTGCCGTTTGAGCCAAAGAGGGTTTCACACCAGACTGGATTTATTCCAGCTGCTCGTAAATTCTCGCCGGCAGATCAAAAGTGTGTTTCCCTCCTTCATGGTGGGAACTGGGAGGACGGAGGAGATTTATCTGAGGAGCAGCTGAAAGGCTCCCAAACAGAAGTCATTCAGCCGCCTTTGTCCCAAAGAGAGGAAGAACACAGACCACGATCCGTAAACCGTCGGTCTGCTCGGGTCTCACGGCTTCCACACTCATCAATCAGAACTTTTTCAGAACGGACGGTCCAGAACCGGCTCTCTCTGGAATTTGGATTTTACACTGTAAAACATAAATCCTAGGAAAGTAAAAATGTTTAAGGAAAACGAGTCTTATTTTCTGTCTTCCAAAAAGAATAATCTCAATATTTTTTTCAACAGAAAAATAATCTTAATTTGAGAAAAAGTCAAATTTGAATCATTTTTGGCTAATTTTAGGAGATTTGTTTTTGCAGTGTAACCGTTTGGTTACAAAAGCAGAAAGTTTGTCTTTAGTTTAAGTTTAAACTGTTCTCGGACTCCCAGGAAAAACTAGAAGCTGCAGAGACAGAAGAAGAAGACCTAGAATAGAACCGAGTAGAGTAGAGTAGAGTCCAAACCTTTAGCCAGAACGGAGAAACAAAGTGATGAACAGGAAGTTCACGATTAACCGTAAAATCAGCCGCAAGTGAAAGTGTGTAGATCATTGAAGGTTTATGTCTTTGCGGATGACTCTGTGCGTTTCCAGACGGTCTGACGATCTCCGTGTGTTTCTGCTCCTCAGGGACCCTCACCATCCTCATGTCCTATGGAGGAGACTTTTACGGACGCTCTGAGCGCGTCCGCCCGGCGCCGCAGTACGACCAGGTTCCTCTGGGCTCTTTACCCCGGACGGACTCCGACGACTCCCAGCTGAGGGCGCCTCGCCTGGGTCAGAGCGCCGACCCCCTCCCTCCCCCGCCGCTGCCGGAGCAGCCGCCCGTCGGCCCCGAGTCGGCCCCCAGCGAGGACGACGGCGAGGCGGATCCCGCCATCGACATCAAACCGGTCCACCGCTTCGTCCCCGACTCCTGGAAGAACTTCTTCCGGCTGAGCAACCGCAGCAGCAAGAAGGCGTGGTCCATGCCCGCCTCCTCCACGGACAACAACAACACCACCACCCACGGGGTGCGCTGCTCCCCGCCCCACTCCCCGTCTCTTCCCGGATCCTACCGCGACCCGTATGGCGGCACCGGCGGCAGCTACAACTCCCGCAAGGAGCTTCTGGACGGCCAGAACGGCCAGGAGTCGTCCTCCGGACGCACGCAGCACACGGGTCTGACCTACAGCGAGCGGGTGGAGGAGTACCACCAGCGCTACGGCTACATGAAGTCGTGGGCGGGGCTGCTGAGGATTCTGGGCTGCGTGGAGCTGCTGCTGGGCGCCGCCGTCTTCGCCTGCGTCTGCGCATACATCCACAAAGACAACGAGTGGTACAACATGTACCCCGGGTCGTACAGCCCCGGGTTCTACGGCGCTGGGACGGCCGGGACCTACTACACCGGACCCAAGACCCCCTTCGTGTTGGTGGTGGCGGGGCTGGCGTGGGTGGCGACGGTCATCGTTCTGGTGCTGGGGATGACCATGTACTACCGCACCATCCTGCTGGACTCGTCCTGGTGGCCCCTGACCGAGTTCACCATCAACCTGGCTCTGGCTGTCCTCTACATGTCTGCTGGTACGTCCTGCTCCAGAACCAGAACCTCCTGCTGGTCCAGGTGGATCCATGTAGATCAAACTCAGCTGGATTTTCCCATGAAAACAGACTTTAGTGTCTGATCTTTAAATACTCATGAAGAACGCTTTAAACTCACAGAGAAGTTCTAAGATAGACGTCAGGTTCTGGTGGAACCCAGAACCTTCATGCTGCGTTCACACCGGCCTCGTGAACGCAGCATCAGGATGCGCGTCGTCCAGACGCTTCATCCAGACGCTGCGTCCGTCCAGACAAACAGAAGCCGGTCGAGGTCGTCAACCAGAATGACCGTGATAAAGATGAAAACGATTTATTTATTATTCATGACAAACACTGAAAAAGATGAAAACGATTTATTTATTATTCATGACAAACACTGAAATAGGTGGAGGCTAACGGTGGAGGCTAACGGTGGAAGCTAGCAGGTCGTTGATGCTGTGATGCATTCAGGGACGTCACGACTTTATCAGTGCTGTGTATCTGCAGACACAAACAAACAAACTTTATTTAGACAGATTCCAGGACGACAACGTTCCTGCCCCCTGTGACTGTTACACCTGCTCCAGCAGGGCATCATGGGTACTCACAAAAGGAGCTTGAGTTCCTACGGATGTCAGTCCTGGTACCCCCCACCCCCCCAGGGATTTGCATGTCTTCATGCATCAGCCGACCTGATTTCCATGACGAGCTGCTGCTGGAACACCTGAGAGATCAGCTGAGAGGACGTCACATGACCTCGTAACCATGGCAACCCCCCTCAGGTGCGGATGGAGCAGAACAGAACGATGAAGTCTGAAGGAAACTCTGGATCATGAATGAAAACGATCCTTAAAAGCTGTAAAAGGTCAAAGGTTAAGAACGTTTGAATCCTTTGATCTTTTTATATCATTTCATAAAATGTTCTTTTTCAAAAAGATAAGTTCTCCTATAAATAGAGTTTTTTGTCTTTAAATGCAGAAAAGTTTGAGTTAACAAGGCAAGGCAAGTTTATTTGTAGCACATTTCATGTACAGAGACAATTCAAAGTGCTTTACATAAAACATTAAAAGAAACAATCAAAAGAAATAGTAAAAATGTCATTCATCATCATTCAAATCATTAAAATAAAATTAAAAGAAAGCAAAAAGATTTTAATTTAAAACAAGCATAGATAAAAAGTGCGGACGTAAACTTTTGAATACATATTAATCAAACTGAGAACAGGTGAGTCTTTAACCTGGATTTAAATACACTGAGTGTTTCAGCAGATCTAAGGTTTTCTGGAAGTCTGTTCCAGATCTGTGGTGCACAGTCATTTCTATTATAAAAACAGATTTAATTTGAATCAGTTTAAGTTTTAATGTTGTTTTTGTTGAAAAAGGTAAAAACAAAACAATATTTAAGAGCGTCCTTTTCTTTTTTATTTAAACATCAAACATTAAACACAATAAACTAGAGAACTTTAATTTGTAAAATCATAAAATATTACGTTAAAAAACAACTAAAATCTGATTTATGTTTGTTATAGATTTATTGAAATTATTTGATGGATTTAAGGCGTCATTCTCCTGATCACAGAAAGATTTAAATTTGAGTTAAAACTAATGTCATAACACAAAAATAAATAATTTTGTTTCAAAAAAGTTTTAGATTTATTTTAGCATTTTTTTAAATAAAAGTTTTTGGACAATAAATAATCTTTTAGTTTTTCTAAAACAGAAAAATCTCAAACCCGCAGTGACTCGTGGTCAGGCGGCGGTCAGGCGGCGGTCAGGCGGCGACGGTCGTCTCGTGATCAGCTCCGCCTCTGCGGCGTTCTCAGTGGCGTTTGTGTCTCCTCTGCAGGCATCGTCTACGTGCGGGACACCATCCGCGGCGGCCTCTGCTCCTACCCCGTCTTCAACAACCCCATCAACTCGGTGTTCTGCCGGATCGAGGCGGGCCAGACCGCCGCCATCATCTTCCTGTTCGTCACCATGGTGGTGTATCTGATCGGCGCCATCGTGTGTCTGAAGCTGTGGCGGCACGAAGCCGCTCGCAGGTACCGGGAGCGCTACGGCCTGCAGGTGAGAGCACGCCGCCGCCGCCTGTGCATTCCTGGGATTCCTACCAGACTTCCTGTTAAGCTCAGAAATGTCAACAAGAGTTGCAGCCGAGCGGCGTTTGCACAGCTGAGGGGGTGGGGGTTAGTGGGCGGAGTCTCAATCCGACCTGTTTACACTGCAGCTTTTCAGGCATGAACTCCAGGAACTTCCAGGAAGTGAAACTTCTGCTTCTAAGAATTGGAGAATTAAAAAAAATCATTCAAGTTTAATTTTAATTAATGAAACTTTATGAAAAATTATTTAAGATTTTTTATGTTTTAAGTAAAATAAAAACAGGAAGTGGTCAAATCTGAGCCAAGATGGCGGATGACCGTTTCCAGACCAACAGATTCGTTTGGTTTTTAAAACCGTCGTCAGACATGAAATCTTTGTGTTTTTAGGATCCGGTTCTGCTAGAACCGGTTCTTTTAGAACCCAGCCGAACGGCGCTGCGGTTCTACAGTTTGCTAACTCGGCACTTCCAGAACGTGTCGGCGTCTCGCGCGTCGTCTACGATGGATCGGCGCCGTTCCTGGAAGAGGAACTTCATTTCCTGACGTGTTTCTCAGGACCTCATCCGGAGCTGCTGGACGTTCTTCCAATATTTTAGGACCAAACCAGAATCCCTGGTGAAGGTCCACATTCCAGTCCATCCCAGTGATGGTCTGTTGGCGGGAAGAGGGTAAACCCCGCCCCCAAAAGGAAGAGGGAAAGATAATCTGATGAAATAATCCTAAACCATAAATAACTTTATTAAAAGAACGCGGTTAACATTTGATGAAGCCGGCGTGGCTCCGCCCTCCTGAGACCCCTTCCCTCCGCCTCCCGTTGGAGGTTTCCATGGCGACAGCCTCCAGCTCAGACTCCCTCTGTTGTCCTGAGAGTTCTGGTTTTCTTTTAGCGCCTCCTCACTGAGGCCAAATCCTCGTCCTTCAGCGTTGACGACACTTTCTGCTCGGTCTTCTCCACGTTTGAAACATATCGAGGATTTAATGATCGTCTTCGTGTCTTTGCAGCCGTCTGAGATGCGCGCCGTGCCGGCGACGGTAAGACCGCCGCTCAGAACCAGATTTCTTCCGTCTCTCTAAACCCAGATTTCGGAACACATTTTCCTTTTTGTTTCATCAGAGAGTTCTAGTTTCGGATCCACTTCCCAGAATTCCAGAGGTGGTCCAAGACGCCGCCGCGGTTCCCATCAAGGTGGCTCCAAAAGCCGTCCCGGGAAAGGTGGTTCAGGGAAGCATCCCGTCAGGATACATCCCCAAACCCGTCATCGTTCCAGACTACATAGCGTGAGTGTTGTTCAGGTGACCGGACAGGTGGGGGCGGAGCTTAGCCTCACCTTTCTGGGGTTTTCCCACCGAGAGGAGCTGCAGTCGGGTTTGATTCTTTGGGATTTTTATCAAATGATTGTAAATGAAAAAACTTCAAGTTTGTCTAAAAGTAAAAAGTTAAAGACTTGACTGTAACTTCAGGTTGGAGCCTGTGAGATTAGCTTAAGATAGTTTAGTTTAGTTTAATGTAGTTTAGTTTATTTTAAGGTAGTTTAGTTTAAAAAAATCTTTAGCTTAGTTTAATTAAGTTTAGTTTAGTTTAACTGAATTTAAGGCAGTTTGGTTTATTGTAGTTTATTTTAATTAAGTTTAGTTTAGTTTAACTGAATTTAAGGCAGTTTCGTTTATTGTAGTTTATTTTAATGTAGCTTAATTTAGTTTATTTTAAAATAGTTTAGCTTAGTTTAAATTAGTTTTCAATTTTTTTTTTTATTTTAGAAAATACTAATAATATTAACCAAAATTATGACCCATTACTCTGATGGAGAACATCTATAGTAGAACATTTATAGTAGAACATTTCTAATAGAACATTTATAGTAGAACATTTCTAATAGAACATTTATAGTAGAACATTTCTAATAGAACATTTATAGTAGAACATTTATAGTAGAACATTTCTAATAGAACATTTATAGTAGAACATTTATAGTAGAACATTTATAGTAGAACATTTCCAATGTGTGTTCAGTATTTTCCATTTCTCCTAAAACAGTAAAAACAGCTTCTCCATGGTGAGGCATGGCGGTGGCAGCTTCATACTGTGGGGGAGAGCTGAACGGTTCTCCGTCTTCTGTGCAGTAAATATCCAGCGATCCGGTCCGTTGAGGAGAAGGACCGGTACCGGGCCGTGTTCAACGATCAGTACTCCGAGTACAAGGAGCTCCACACGGATGTTCAGGCCACGCTGAAGAGGTTTGAGGAGATGGACGCCATGATCCAAACGCTTCCTCAGCACCCGACCAGCCAGATGGTGAGCCGTCAGAATCTCTGGTTCCGACCGGGTCCAACAGTACTGATTGTAGAACTTCTCGTGTTTTTATCCTATTGGAACGAGACATTAACCTCTTTTATTCCTCAACAAACTCCTGTCAGAGACTAGTGGATGTCATCTTATGAATTTTGACGCCGACTGACTTCCATACAGTTCTTGAAGAACCACTGGAGCTCATTTCAACTGACAGCAGAAATAACTTTCTGAATTCCTGTTCAGGTTTCAAAATCTTTTAATGTTCTTTGGTTTCGCATCAGAATCGGAGCATTCTGGGATATTTTTAGCTGTTTTTACTCGTAGAAGGAAGAAGATTAAGGAAGTTCGTCTGGTTTAACCTTTAAAGTCTGTGGTCAGAGTGAGGATTGAACCTGCAGCTCCGTGTCTGCTGCTGGAATGTTCTTCACTTCCTTCCTCCTCAGACTTCCTCTGTTTGCATTTCCTGTTCCTGTTTTGATCTCCACCCTCACAGCCCTCGTCTGCTCCACCCGTCTGACTGTCCAGCAGTTTCAGCGCTCGTGGCTTCACCTGAGCTCCACCTGAGCTCCACCTGAGCTCCACCTGAGCTCCACCTGAGCTGTAACCTCTTGTTGCTGTTTGCAGGAGGTGGAGCGGATCAAGAGGATCCTGCAGGAATACCAGAGGAAGAAGACGGTGAGATGTTACCAGAGCTGGAACCTCCACACACAGCTGTAGACTTCAAACACTTTGAAACTTTATTAACAAGAAAATAAAAGTTAATAATAAAAACAAAACAATTAAATAGAAAATCAGTAAAAGAACTAAAACTGAAACATGTTTGATTTATTTAAATAAATAGAAAAAACAAAAGTAAATAATTGAGTTTACATGAAAACTAATGAGAACATTTTTCATGTTAAAAAAAAATGTAACTTGTAACATAAATAGTAACTTGTGACAAATAGTAACTTTTTACAGTAACACTACTGGTAACTTGTAACACAAATAACTATTTTTATGTTAAAAATAGTAACTTGTGACATAAATAGTAACTTGTGACATAAATAGTAACTTGTAACATAAATAGTAACTTGTGACATAAATAGTAACTTGTGACACTAATGGCAACTTTTCAGCGTAACACAAATACTAACTTGTAACAAAAAGTAACTTTTTAGAATAACAGAAATGGTAACCTGTAACAAATAGTAACTTGTAACACAAATAAAAGCATTTTTCATGTTAAAACAATAGTAACTTGTAACTAAAGCAGTAACATTTTTAGAGTAACGCGGATAGATTCTCTGGTTGTTATTTGGACGGTCTTAGGAGTAACTAATGATGTTTTCAACACTTCCTGTACCTTCACGGCTGCAGACGTTCTCAGCTTCTCTCTGACTTCTGGTGGTTTGTGTTGATCAGACTGAGCTCAACTGTTACATCATGTTATTGTGGTTAAAAAGTGGGCGGGGCCAACTGAATTATTGGTTTCTCAGGAAAGCTGGAAAATCTGCTTCCAGGTAGAGACCTGTATAATGAGCCTCAGAAAGGAGCAGAGGAACCGAGACTCTGAGGCCTCAACAGGGAGGAACGCTGTCATTGTTTCTGGCTTCAGGAGAGAATTTAAATCTGTGCGCAGAAGAGAAATAAAAATAACTCATGAATGACTTCTGCTTCCCTCTCCAGGACCCGACCTTCCTGGAGAAGAAGGAGCGCTGTGAGTACCTGAAGAACAAACTGTCCCACATAAAGCAGAAGATCCAGGAGTACGATAAAGTCATGGAGTGGAACGACGGATACTCCTAGAACTTCACTTTGAAGGAGGGAAATCCAAACCAAAAAGGAGAAGCTCTGCTGGAACGTTCTCTGTCAGTTTGGTTTTGTTACGAGAATCCAGCGTTCCTCGTCGGCCCAAAGAACTTTCATCTGCAAACGCAGAACTTCATCCAAACACTAACAGAAACTCTCTGTTTCAAAGAACTTTTTGTGACCCGAAGGTCTGGATCCTTTCATTTCATACTGATTAAGAAAATGCACTTGAAAACTTGACATGAAAACTGAAAACTGATGATGGATCATCAGGAAAACTGCATGTTTTCATTCCTGCTGCATCGTTTCTCTTTTCTTTACATCTGAATGCTAAACACTAAAGTTTTACTTCCTAAAAAAGCCCTCAAAGAAGCGTGAAAAGTTGCTGCCTCCGTCTGAACAAAAACGTCATTTTAATACGGAGGGCCGAACCTGCATTCTGCTTCCTGACCAGTAGAGGGCGACTCCTCAGACACTGTAAATAATGTTGGTTAAACTTCTCAGCTGTTAATGAATTCAAACTTTGAGGTTTATTTTATTTAAATAGAACCAGGAGGTGTCCACGTTTACAGAGAACACAGATGTCTAACTGATGGCTCAAATGAGTGTCCTTTTGAACTGTTATGGAGTTTAATTCAGTGTTTGGGGTTCGAACCAAATGATAAAAATTCATCTTAGGTTTTTATTTTGCTTTAAAACCCACAAAATGGTCTAAATATGCAAACAGTAGTTAGATACTGTGGCAGAAAAGTTCCTGCTAATTTCATAGAAACCATGAGGACACTGGATTACCTCAAATCTCATCTGATCTGATGGGATTATTCATCAAGATTATTCCTCTGTTGAATCCACTGCTTGAATTGTTTATCGTCTTTTTTAAAGAATCTGAGAATATATGCTCGTCGGACACTTCCTGTCAATGTTTTTGTAATAACGTGTTCCAACATTTCACAAAATAAAAATGTTTAAAGTTTATTTGAATTTGTGAAATGTTTTCATTCCTTCACTAAAGAGATTCAACAATGAACTCATGAAAACTGGATGAAAATGTTTGTTTTATTTATTTTTATGGATTTGTCGACACAATAACTCAAACAAAAAGTCTCCTGTGGGTTAGAGCACAGTGGCTGGACGCTGATGCACATGTCCATGCTCTAAAACAAAGAATGAAGTCGTAAGTCTGCAGCAGATCATTATTTATGTCATTCTCTCCGACATATATGTGCAGAAGAACACGCTACCGACTCTAATGAAAAGTGTTTTTAACGAGTTCGTTTCTCTCATGATGGAGGAAATATGAAGAAAATGAAGTTCAAAATTGTATTTCTGAGTATTTTAGTATTTGATTGTTGTGAATCAGGAGCAGATAAAGAAATTCTGATGTGAAAAGATGTTTGTGACGTAGAAAGCCCAGTGTGGAGAGGTCAGAGGTCACAGGTCAGAGGTCAGAGGTCACAGGTCAGAGGTCACAGGTCAGAGGCCAAAGGTCAGAGGTCACAGGTCAGAGGCCAAAGGTCAGAGGTCACTGGCCGCTCAAGTGTCAGCTCGAGTTCTTACAGGTGAATTTGGACCAGATTAAAATGTGACCAAACTTTTAAGGAATAAAGAATTAAATGTTAGCCGACAGACTTTACTGACTCCACAAGAATTTAGGACTTTTAGGGTCATTTTTTTTTTGTTTTATTGATCTTTTCCTGCACTTTATTTCATACTATTTTATTTCTATGTTTTATTTGTATATTTTTCCACAAAACAAAGATGAAAATCAGGTAGTTTACGGAAATTTCTTTTGATTTAGTTCAGTTTTTCTGTAGTTTACTGGTATTTAATTTAATGTAATTTTAATTAGCTCAGTTTGGGCTTTATAAGATAAAAATTATGCTGTTTACTTTTTATTTCATTTTAGTTATCTTTTTCTGCACTTTATTTTATTTTTGCCAAGTTGTTTTAGTTTCGTTTATTTTATTCATAATTCTATTTTTTATGTATTTTTTTTCTTAGTATTCACTTATTTTCTATTTTATTAATTATTTATTTTTTTCTTTTATTTTAATAAATTTTAGGCATGGCAAGATGAAAATCTGGTCATTCCTTGATTTTTTTGCTTTTAAATTTTTTTAATTTTAATTCTATTTATTTAGTCATTGTTGGGCTTCCGTACATTTCTTGAATCGTGTTTGTGTTTACTCACCGTCCTATCATAAACGTCCGTATCGTTGTAAACACCGAGCCAGCAGCGTCACTGGCGGGATCGGGGCTTCCTGTCAGTCCAGGTAAGGGGGCGGGGCTTCACGGCTCATCAAGGTGTGGTCCGGGTTGTTTTTAGCAGCAGTTTCAGTCGAAGGAGCTCAGGTGAAGACAAACAGGTGAGTCCCACGGAGGTCAGCGCGAGCTGCTCACCTTCATCTGAACGGAGTTTTGCTGTTTTTAACGGTAATATTTATAACGAGATTCCGAGTTTTATGTTCAAATGTCAGAAAAATGTTTCTGTTTGACTGTAAACATTCAACTTTTAAAAGCAGATTTTATGGAGGAAAACTTTTTTGTATTTCAAGGTTGTTGCTTTTATTGTTTTTTTTTTTTTTTACTCATGAGAAGATTTTAAATTTATTTAAATTAGTTTTTGTTTTGCTATAAAAACAAGTTTCAGTTCCTCACGTTTGTCTTACTGATAAATAAATGTTTTATTGAGACTTTAATGTTGAAAAATCATGTTTGTTTTTTCTCTTTTTTGCTGTTTTTAACAGATTCTAATCCAGTAGATTCTTCAGGAATGTCTTCCTCCAGACACAAAGAAAGTCCTCCTCCCTACGATGAAGGGGGAGCCTTGTAAGTTTCTACAAAAACTTTCATCAATATTTAAAATTAAGTCTTATGTTCAGAATTGTACGGAGGGTAAAATGAGCAAAAATGTTTAGAATAAATAAATAAGGAAACAGAAGTTTGTCAGAAACCTGGTGGTGTTTTCCATCTCTTTAGTGGCTGAAAATACTTCCAGTTTATTTTATGATCTTGCTAGTTTTCATTTTCATTTCTTTTTCCGACCAATCAAACCGTGTTTTTGTATTTTTACATTTTCCGACTGAAAATGACTTTGTTACGTTATCGTTACAGTGAATGAATACAAATAACAAAACTTTACATTTTTCTTGTTTAAACATATTTAATATAAAACAGATATAACATTATACTTTGATATAAATGTTTACATTTAAAGAATTCAAATAGGTTGGAAATATTAACTGATGAGTTTTAATGTCTGAAAATTTCTTTAGTTATCAAACAAATTTGCACGTTTTCTTGTTTTTAAGTAGATGCTACATTTCTGTAATTTTACAGCCGAAATAATTTGTCTCATATTTGCAACAGCAGACGTTAAAGTCCCACTTCAGCTCTACTTTTCTATTGTGTCTCCAGTTGTCTTTTAATTATGATGATGTTGTTTTAGCTAAAATCTAAATATCTGTTGTTTTATAGTTCTGTTGGTGCAGAAGTTAGCCTTACCAATTTCCCAGCATTCTTTTGTTTATACTCCCTCTCTTGCAACAAGCACCTCACAAGCTCAAGCTAACGTTAGCATAGCACAAAAAAAACACAGCAAACAATGTTGGAGTTTGGAGCCAGACTCCAGCTCAGAGGAGGAACATGAAGACGTTCACGGATCTGTTCGTCAGGAGGATTTAGCATTGGGAGACTTTGGCCCCGCCCATCGCAGTAGCTGCATCACAAACCTGAGCTTTTTCAAACCGTGGGTTTTCATCCGCTCCGGATTCATCACCATTTAATAAAGAAATACTCAGAAATGCAGTTTTGATCCTAAATTATTTGCAAGACGTCCTCCATCATGAGGAAATGCTGCGCTAGAAACACCATGTGTTGAAACATTTTTATTCGTATTCTCTCTTTGGTTTATCAGGATTTCAATCAAATAAAGATTCATTTTCTCATTTATTGGTGAATCTGAGTTGTGACGTTCGGCGGTTTAGCGTTCGATTCCTGCAGTCAGGTCACATTCGGATCTCTTAGAAGGTTCTTGTTGTGTTCCAGCATCGCCCCGTCCCAGCCGGCGTACTCATACTACGCCGACGAGGAGATCCAGCACTTCTACCGCTGGACGTCCCCGCCGGGCATCATCAAGATCATGGCCATCATCGTCATCCTCCTGTGCGTGGCCATCTTCGCCTGTGTGGCGTCCTCGCTGGCTCACGACAGCGCCGGCGCCTTGTCCAGCTTTGGTGGCTACGCACCAGGATACGGTGGCGGCGGATACGGCGGCAGCAGCTACGGCGGCGGCGGATACGGCGGCAGCAGTTATGGTGGCGCTTATGGCGGCGGGTACGGCGGATCGTCGTACGGCGGGATGTACACGGATCCCCGGCAGGGCAAAGGGTTCTTCATCGCTCTGGCAGTGATCGTCTTCATCTTCGCTCTGGTCGTCTTCATCATCATCGTGTCCCACCAGAGTTTGTCGGAGAGCAGGAAGTTCTACCTGGCCACGGTGATCAGCAGCGCCATCCTGGCGCTGCTGATGTTGATCGGCACCATCGTGTACCTGATGGCGGTGAACCCCTCGGCCCAGTCGTCCGGCTCGGTGTACGGTAACCAGATCGCCATGCTGTGCGCTCCGTACACGCAGCAGCAGATGCAGGGCCCGTTGGTCAACCAGTACCTGTATTACTACTGCGTGGTGGAGCCTCATGAGGTGAGCGCCGCCCCCTGACCTCTGACCCCTGATCCCTGACCTCTGACCCATGACCGCCGTCTGCTGCGGTTCCTCTCAACGCCTCTTCTGGTTTCAGGCCGTCGCCGTCGTGTTCGGGTTCCTGGCCACCGCCGCCCTCATCATTATGCTGGTCTTTGCGGTGAAAACTCGCCAGAAGATCATCAGCTACGGGAAGAACAACATCTTCTGGAAACGAGTGAAGAACGTTGAGGAAGAGGCTCCTCAGGATGTAGCCGCCTGGGTAAGAAGATTTAAACGTTTGATTTCTACGGCCATCGGTGATCAATGACTACTGATACCGTCTGCTAGTACAGTTGGGTCAGGAGTGACCTCACCGCACCGTCAGGTCTGACTCCGTTTGGACTTCCTGACCCGATCAGACGGTCCTCGGGTCAGAATCCCTTTATGGAATCCTGTCAGGACACGGTTTATCAAAACCATGACCGTAGGTTTGGGGATTTCTGCTCAGATGGTTCCACAGTGTAGACGCCGTTTCACCAAAGGAAGATTTTTATGAAGCAAAATCTTTAAGAAAAAAAAGATCATTTAAAAAGTCTCAAATCAAACATTGAACTTCAACTTTTTAGTTACTTTTGTACCAAAATGTTCTTCAGTATAATGAGTTAAATTTAGGAACGAGTCACATGACCCTCTGAACTGATGATTCAGGGGATAAACTCTGATCAGAAGATCACATTCATCTCAGCTAGAGGAGCATTCGCTCTGGAAGGCTCGGTCCGTATGTGGTCCTGGTCTGGATTCAGTACTGGTTTGATCCTGATTCAGTCCTGGTTTTGTCTGGATTTGATCCTGATCTTGTCTGGACTTGGAACTGGTTTTGTCTGGATTCAGTACTGGTTTGGTTCTGATCTGGTCTGGATTTAGTCTTGATCTGGTCTGGATTTAGTCTTGATCTGGTCTGGATTCAGGTTTTGTCTGGACTTGGTACTGGTTTTGTCCATATTCAGTACTGGTTGCTTTCTGATCTGGTCTGGTTTGGTCTGGATTTGGTCCTGATCATGTCTGGACTTGGTCCAGGTTTGCTCTGAATTCAGTATTGATTTGGTTTGGTTCTGATCTGCTCTGGATTTAGTCTTGATCTGGTCTGGATTCAGTACTGATTTGGTCCTTGTTTGATCTGGATTCAGTATTGATTTGGTCTGGATTTGTTCCTGATCTGGTCCTTGTCAGGTCTGGATTCTGTACTGGTTTTGTCTGGATTTGGTGCTTGTCTTATCTAAGTTTGGTTCTGATCCAGGTTCGGATTTGGTCATGGTTCTGTATTTTTCCTGGTTTTTGTTGGATTACGACCTGGATTTGGTCCTGGTCCGGTCTGATGGTCTGACGAGTCTGTTAGTATGAAAGTTCTCCAGAATTATGGTTTGGACTAAACAAGAGAATTCTGGTCCGGTTCACTACAGTGTGAACGCAGACGGACTTTCCAAAGGAGAATTAAAAGAAGGAGTTGCTGAAGAAATGCATGCTGGGTAAAGCAGGAGCGTCTTCATAGAGAACAGTCAGAGAATGTTCCGGACGAGCCGCTTTCCTTCTTCCTGTTGTTTTTCATTCCTGGTTAGAACTCGATGTTCTATCCTGGCGGTTCGGTCCAAAGCGCCGCGTGTGAAACCAACAAGATAAAAGACCAAAATGGCCGTTTTCTGCTGATTCCACCGTAGAAACTTAAACCTAAACCGTTTCCAAAACGTTGATTCCTAGAAACTGTGAAATTTTCCAGTGAGTGGCTGTAAAATCTGCTGATCGGAAAGTTTGTGTTTTGCAGAAACCTGATCTTTGAATCTGTTCCTTTTTCCAGACCAGTTTTCATTTCTACAAAACTGACAAAGTTATGCTAATGCTAATCACGTGTGTACATTTAAAGGTTCAAATACTACTATACTGCAGTATCCAGAAAAATACTTCTGATTTATAGACCGAACATGTTCTTCACTGAAGACACTCTTTCTAAAGTGACATTCCTCCCTTGGCGGGACTGTTCTTCAGCTGCACCTGCTTCAGCAGCGTTCACGCCGCAGCGGTCAAACCGGTTTGTGGTGGATGAGCGGTGGGGGAAGGGCGTCCTGCAGATACTTCCTTCTGTATGTTCTGGGTTTCAAGGTGTGGCTCGCTCTCAGATAACAGTTTCAGCCTGGACTGTGACTCTACGTCAGGAATGCTGAAGGCGAAACGCTGCAGCGTCTTCAGGAACTGAATCAGATCTGAAATGTTCGGAGGGAGGAACGGCCGTCACCATGACATTGAGTTTCGTGAAGTTCTTTCCTCTGAGAGAAAAGAAGCACAACAACAGGTCGGACGAGTCCACGAACGCCGTCCGTTCTGAAGCATTTCTGCTGCCTGGAAGGGCTGACCATAAACCTGCAGGCACCTGGGGGGCATTTTATTGGGGGGCAGGAGGGGGTTCCTCATGTCAAATGCTGAACAAGTGCAGCTGCATCAAACCAAGGAACTAAACTACCTTAGAACTACCTTCATGACAGATCTTCAACCAATAAATGCTTTAAATGCACGTGTCAAAGTTAAGACCCGGGGGCCGGATCCGGCCCTCCAGATCATTTAATTTTATTGTTATTAATGACCCGATGTTATCTTGCGCTCATTTTTAATTTGTATAATTTTGACAAAATATATTTTTATGGAGAGTAAAATATTGAAAGTTATTTAAGGTTTAAGTTGATTTATTCTGGAATAATATTCCTGACTTTTTATTATTCACAATTATGTTAAAAAGTTACAGTTTTAAAAATGTAGTTTTAGAGTGTTCAATAAACGTTTATCCTGTTCGGCCCGTGACCTCAGGTGTGTTTTGGATTGTTCCCCCCTTGTGTGGTTGAGTTTGACCCCCCTCCTATAGGGCTTTAGCTAACCTAATGTGTCATAATGCATTTGGAATTTCCATGATCCAATCCTTATTTTTAAACTGTAAATACCTAACCAGAGTTTTATAAATATAAAGTAATGCATGTTGGAAAGTGTTGGTCTTTGTTGTGAAACGGTTCTTAACCCTTGAACTGTCAGCGGTTTTCAGACGTGTTTTGTTTTTGTCTTTCATGAAAGGTGAACGAGACGGCGGCTCCTCGTTCAGAAGACGGTTTGTCCAGCTATCCCGAGAAACGGAGAGGTTCCACCAACTATCTGGACGAGGAAAACATCTATGACAGACCTCCGTCTGCCGAAACCCCTCAGTGAGTGTCCGACCTGGAGACACGCTGCAATGTCCGCCTCCTTTATGAGACTCTGGCGTGGTTGCTGCTTCTCTCCTCGGCTCCTCGTCTGAAGACCTTTTATATACACATATTTGAGTCTACCTGCATCTCAATCAATCAATCTTTATCTATACAGAACTTTTCATACAGAATGTTATGTAAAGTGCTGCATGTTCTGTATATTTCTGCCTGCGTCTGCGTGAATCTGCCTGCGTCTGTGTGTGTATCTGCCTGCGCCTGCGTGAATCTGCCTGCGTCTACGTGAATTTGCCTGCGTCTGCGTGAATCTGCCTGCGTCTGCGTGAATCTGCCTGTTTCTGTGTGTGTATCTGCCTGCGTCTGCGTGAATCTGCCTGCGTCTGCGTGTGTATCTGCCTGCGTCTGCGTGTGTATCTGCCTGCGGCTGCGTGTGTATCTGCCTGCGTCTGCGTGTGTATCTGTCTGCGTGAATCTGCCTGCGTCTGCGTGTGTATCTGCCTGCGGCTGCGTGTGTATCTGTCTGCGTGTATCTGCCTGCGTCTGCGTGAATCTGCCTGCGTCTGCGTGTGTATCTGTCTGCGTCTGCGTGAATCTCCCTGCGTCTGCGCGCGTATAATCTTCCACATCTTCCTGTTGTGTTTGTCACAGACCCGTACTCGAGCATCAAGCGCTGCAGAACGCTGCTCCTTACAACAGTTCCTCTGAGATTGCCAGTTCATACGGAATGCCTAAAAAGCCGCGTCCAGGACGGCCGCGCCGCATCAACGGACAGGACTACGACACCGACTACAACTCCTCTGGAGACGAGCTGGACGACGACGACTTTGACGGGTAAAAGGACGTCCTGTGTGTTGAATGGCGAGCCAAGGAAAGTGATTTACTGACATTTTCTTTTCGTTTTTCTCTTTGTTCTGTTCCTTTTAGTGAATTTCCTCCAATAAGAAACGAACAGGAGCGCAACAGCTACAAGCGGGAGTTTGACAAAGATCATAACGAGTACAAGAGCCTGCAGGCAGAGCTGGATAACATCAACAGGAAGCTGTCGGAACTGGACGGAGAGCTGGACGAGCTGGAGGAGGGAAGCCCGCAGTACCTGGTGAGTCTCCTTTAGCCAATCGGTTCACAACTTAATGATGGTGAGAGAGGATCATGGTCCAGCAGAAAGTTTGAATTGGTCTAGATCCGCCTGGTTGTCCAGTTTTCTTTGCTCCACTCCTGTGAGTTTCAATCATTCATTGATAAATCTAGCAAATGGGAACTGGTCGTCTGACAAGTTAATGCTGCAAAAACCTGTACCAAACGTAAAGTGTGTACCAATTATTCCTGACAAAAACTGTTAAAAATCAGCTTTGACACTCTAGCATGGAGTCTAGAGTTTGAATGTTTCTCCACAGACCTTTAACCAGACCATTTTCCAGCTGTCGTTTTGTAGTAATCTTATTTTATTCACATTTTATCTTATTTGTACAAAACAGTATGACACAAAACACTGGATGGTCTGAGGTAAAAAAAACAATAAAATAAATTAAAATGATCCATACGTAACTTCACCTACTCTCAGTGTCCTAATGTCAATACTGAAGGTAAGAATTCTAAAATGAAGATGGGTAAATCTAGTCCATAGATCACATAGTTGTGTGAACCCCTTTGAATCGTGACAGTGAGATCCCTGGGTTAGTCTTCCATTAGGGGGCGCCACTAGTCGATTCAAAATATCTTCATTCACACGTGTTGGACTTCGCCTGTCCATCGGCAAGAGTTTTCTCTAAACTACTATGTTACAGCTGTTGGATAAAACACACTATCGTACTAACGGTAGTAATTTACCCTAAATTTGATATATTCTGAGACACCTGTCGTTTTCAAGGTGATCATTGATGGGCGTGGCTTCAAAAAGTTCCTCACATTAACTCTTAACATGGATGATGTCAGAGGCGACACCCAAACAGCAAACGCTCTCTGACATCATGACGGGTTTATGCTTCAGAATGATTTGTAATCACTGGGATTGTGTTGAGACACCTGCTGATGACATCATCCATAACTGGAGTCGCACCACAAACGACTGCACCTGTAGAGCAGTCATCGAGTCATTTAACCTGAACTTATTCTAGAAAACAACATTACAGAGAAAACTGTCCAGAAAGTCTATTTTAACACATCAAATGATGAAAACTTGGTGAGATGCTGGCCTTCACAACGAGATGTCTCATATTTCATAAGCCTAAAGAGAGATTGTCTCTCATATTTTGGAGCACTAGAGAAACAAATTTGCAGTTTCTGTTCTACTTCCTCATCGGGCACCTGCGCAGACGCAGACGCAGCAGCCGCACGATGGAGATGTCCCTCATGTTAAAAATAAACGCTGGAGACGATTGTGTCACTTGGAAAGTATGAACGCCACTCAGAATGTGGTGGCAGGTATCGTGGACGAGCAAAACCTGAGACGTTAGTGTAAACGAGCGTGGATACGACTGATGTGATGAGTGTACACAAAACACGTGAATCAGCTGATTCTGAAACTTCTCCATCAGCTTTGGACCGAGGACAAACACTGCCGACTGTTTTCAGCAACGCCTCATTTCAGACTCCAGTTGTGATAAAAACACGAAGGGGAGTTCAGCGGGGGAGGGGATAGGGGCGGGGTTTGTTCAGGCATGCATGGAGAAGACCCGCCCACCACTGGTCACAGCTTCTGATTCCACTTTTCTCTCAACAGGATACTTTGGAGGAGTACAACTTCATCAGGGACTCCAAGAAGGTTTGTGTCTTTAATGTCCACCTGCAGGCGTTTTTGGTTGGTTACCATGGTGACGGTTGCATCATCACAGCCGCGTTTTCTTAGAAAGATTGCGCCTGAATACCTAGAGTTCTGTAGTAACCTGGGCGTGCTGCACGGCCCTAACCTCTGACCGCCGTCTGACCCCGCCTCCTCTCCCCTCCCACAGAATCCAGACTACCGCATGAAGAAGCGCAGGTGTAAACACCTGAAGGCCAAACTGAACCACATCAAGAAGATGGTCAGCGACTATGACCGCAGAGCCTGAACAGGCCTTTGAGGGCCCATCAACCACTGTAAGCCGGGACTGGCACTTGTGAGGGAACAGCCCCCCCTTCAGGACATCATCATAAACAACAGTCAGAACAGCGGCGGGTCCAGAAGAGGAGGAGCCAATCGGCTGCTTCTGAAAGTTGCTTGTATTTATTAGCCTAATGTGAAGCGGTGCGGCGTGAACATAACGCCATGTGTGTGGACGGTTTGAGAGGGAAATCACTGTTTAATTCTCTTTGAATCTTTATGTTACTCTGTGTAAATACGAGGGCTTGTTTTACCACGGCTTGTTTTTTATGCAACATAAACACTTAAACGTGATTTTTAATCTAAGACATTGATGATCTTTAATGACTTTTAATGCTTTTTTGTAATAAACAAATCAATTAAGAACTTTTTTAAGATCAATGAGTTTTCTTTGGAGTTTTACGGTTTTCACATTATTTGCGTTTTTGTCATTTATGTCTAAAATTTAAAAAAACATTTTCTCCACCACTGCTTTTTCCCTTTTTTTTTACATAGATTAACTTACAGACACACCACTCAGACCTTCTTGACAAAAATCTAAATCTTTACAGTTTTGGAGTCTGTAGGAATTTGGCATGTAAGAACGAACCACGATTTAAGGAAATGCATCAAGTCCTTCAGGGTTATTGTGGCGGGACACTCCTTTGGCTGCACACAATTTCAGAAAAGCTTAATAATAATGTTAAGAACTGTTCCTAAAATACATTTTGTTTAGCTTTATGATATGGTGAATAAGTATATCAAAAAAGTAAAAATAAATAAATTAAAACAAAATGCTGAACTGAATGTTAATTAATGAAAAAAAGGCTTGCAAAAGACCTAATAATGCTTAAAATCCTAAAGTATAAAATGCTGAAGGAAAGGGTTCATTTAACTGAAAAAACTGTTCAAAAGTTTAAAAAAAAAAAAAAAAATTCCAAAAAGACTAAAAAGTTTCTGAAGTGAAATAAATTCAAAGACTGCTGCACAAATGTTAAAAACTGATCATGTTTCTCAACAAAGTATTAAATCATTTTCTGTAGATTCTGTTTTAGCTGAAGATGAAGCTCAAAACCCAAAAACTACTAAATTGCAGCTGGAGATCGTCGGTTGGCACCATTGTTCGGCGCTTTGGGGCTTAAAGAAGATAGAAATACGGCGTTTACTTAATACCAATTATCGTACGGCTTTCCATGACGCGCTTATGTTAAATAACTTCCCCATATTTCAAAAGTACAAGTTTCAAGCTCCAGGCTACAGGTTCACCACAGCTGTTACCATATTTGGTATGCCTACAAGGACCAATGAGTGGCAAATTTTCATCAACCAGTCATGTTTCTAGAACACGTGTCAAAGTCGAGGCCCGGGGGCCGTTTCCGGCCCTCCAGATCATTTTATTTTATTCTTATTAATGACCCGATGTTATGTTGAGCTCATTTCTAACTTGTATAATTTTAACAAAATATTAGGGCCGTGAATGTTGACGTGTTAACGCACGCAATTAATAAAATATAATTTGTTAATTATTAATCGCTTTCAGATGCATCCATCTGTCTGTCTCGGGTTCAATCAATCAATCAATCAAGATACTTTATTAATCCCCTGGGGGGAAATTCATTGTTTTTCAGTACAGCCAAGAACAAGACAAACAGAGAGAAGTAAACAGACAGTTCAAGGTTCACCGCGGAAGCGTCCACTGAGCGGCGCCCCTTATTAGCTTGGGAGAAGAAGGCCACGAGGGGGAGGGGGAGGGTTAATGGGTGGCAAAAAAAGGTCATATCTCAACACGGCGTACAATGTTTAGATACAAGCAAAAAAATACCCATAACAAAGAAGCACAATACATGAGGTTTGGTGGGTGGGATGGGGGGAGGGGGGGACATATCGCCTGCCTGCTGGCCAACGCTTTTTTCTGCACCTTTCCCCACCGCAACGCCTCCAACCGCACCGCAGAGTACCACAGCTACCCCTCCAACTTCTCCAGGTGAGACTGTCGCAGCGTCACCTTCCCGCCTGCGTCCCACCCGCTCACGCCTTCTCTCCTCCAGTTTGTTCCCAGCAAACTTCCTGCAAGTGAGGAGCTCAGGTCCGGGGTGCCGGAAACATTTAAAAGACAAAAATTATTATTTTATAATTGAAAACAGTAATAACTTGTTAACTAATCCATAAAATGTTCATAATTGTCTTCAAAAATGGTTAAAATACTAAATATGAAAATGAACAACTGCCTTAAACGATTTTATCAGTATGTTAACAAATATTTTAAACATGAGTTTAACTTAAAAGGAACAAAAACTGTAAAATATTCAACCATTAATGACAGAAATCCAACGAACTGTCACTTTTCAACTGTTTATGAAACATTTCAAGTCCAGAAAAGTTTGTTAGAAATTTTTCATTAGATTTAAATAGGAACCAAAACAAAAGAAGAGTCTAACAGCTGTTTCAAGGCTGTGTTTAAATAAAGCTTTTTCAAACGTGTTTCAGGAGAAACGAAAAAACAAAAAATAAAAAACAAACACTGTTATGTAAAAGGTCTCTCTGGGATTAGGACCGAACTAAAACCAGCAGAAGACGGTTCTGCCGGACCGGCTGAATCTTCATGTCGGAAGACCACGTGGATCGGATCCATCCCAGCAGATCCATCCCAGTGGATCCGTCCCAGGGGATCCATCCCAGCTGATCCATCCCAGCGGATCCATCCCAGTGGATCCATCCCAGTGGATCATCCCAGCGGATCCATCCCAGTGGATCCGTCCCAGCAGATCCATCCCAGAGGATCCATCCCAGGGGATCCATCCCAGTGGATCCGTTCCCAGTGGATCATCCCAGCGTATCCATCCCAGCAGATCCATCCCAGTGGATCCATCCCAGAGGATCATCCCAGCGGATCCATCCCAGCAGATCCATCCCAGTGGATCCATCCCAGAGGATCATCCCAGCGGATCCATCCCAGTGGATCCATCCCAGTGGATCCATCCCAGAGGATCATCCCAGCGGATCCATCCCAGGGGATCCATCCCAGTGGATCCGTTCCCAGTGGATCATCCCAGCGGATCCATCCCAGCAGATCCATCCCAGTGGATCCATCCCAGAGGATCATCCCAGCGGATCCATCTCAGCAGATCCATCCCAGTGGATCCATCCCAGAGGATCATCCCAGCGGATCCATCCCAGGGGATCCATCCCAGTGGATCCGTTCCCAGAGGATCATCCCAGCGGATCCATCCCAGCAGATCCATCCCAGCGGATCCATCCCAGCGGATCCATCCCAGTGGATCCATCCCAGCGGATCCATCCCAGCAGATCCATCCCAGCAGATCCATCCCAGCGGATCCATCCCAGCAGATCCATCCCAGCAGATCCATCCCAGCAGATCCATCCCAGCAGATCCATCCCAGCGGATCCATCCCAGCAGATCCATCCCAGCGGATCCATCCCAGCGGATCCATCCCAGCAGATCCATCCCAGCAGCTGCAGACCCACATCCTGAGTTCACAGTAATCCAAACTCTCCTGAAACGAGCCGTCAGCTCAGAGATCGATGAGCCATTAGCTGCTTGACCTGGACGCTGCTTACACAGCAGCTGGAGGGAAGACGAGCCGAGGCAGCAGAAGAATGTCTGAGGTTCCATCCTCCTGACGGGCCGGCCGCACCGCCGCTCTCCTAAACTCATCGCCCACCACAAACAGGATCGTAAAATAACCACAAAGAACTTCCTCCAAGACGTAAAAGGAGATGATCCATCGGCTGAAAAGACTCAGCTTGAAGTGATTCCTCTGCTTGTCTGGTTCCACAGTGGAACATTAGAACCTCCAAAACATGAGAAAGTCATCCAAACTACGAGGAATAAAGTCCAAAGTTCTCCAAGAGTCCATTTAAAGCTGATTGATGGAGGCTGGAAGGAAAAGTAAGAAGAAAGTAGAGAATATTCTAGTCGTAAACATGTAAAGTTAGGTTTGAATAACAAGCATTGTTGTTACATTTTTTTTTTAAATCTCATCTTTTTCCCAAAGACTTTCCTGACTGTTGAATCTTTTAATTTCACTTTAAAGACAGAAAGGTGGTGCAGCATATTTTTATCTGACATTTCTGAACAGTTCTTTTCTCCAAAGTCTTACCAGATCATTCAAAAAGCAAATATTGTTTGTACCTGCAGCTGTGAAACAATCTTGGGTAAAGAGAAAAGAAAAATAAAACAATACCCAAACCACGACTCCGCCTCTTCTATGAAAAAGAAACTTGCATTACAGTCCTTTAGTCAAAATACTTTACAGATTATCTACACTCATATTTAAGTGCCAAAACAAATGAAACCAGTGAAGTTGATAGCAGCTGGAGTCAGGCGTCAGTTGACTTTAGAGCAGCGTGTCAAACTCAATCGTACAGGAGGCCAAAATCCAAAACACACTTTAGGTCGAACAGGATCAACATTTATTAAACACTCTAAAACTACATCCTTAAAACGTTAAAACTGTAACTTTTTAACATAATTATGAACTAAATATATAACATTACCTGTGATAATGCTAGTGTGAATGCTGTAAGCTGAATTTGCCTGCAAAAGATGTTAGTGCTGATAGCTGAAGATGCTGTCATGGAGCAACCTGCTACTACTGTCTCCAGTCACCAGAGGGAGCGCTCACCACAGTTCTGAGCTCACCACCTGCCATCACCTGGACTCATCAGCTCAGCTGTTCCCCATCACCTCATCACCTCCTCTGCTCATAGTCTGGCTCCACACTTCACTCTCCGCAAAGCTTTGTTTGTGCCACCCTGCCTGCATCTCTGAGCGTTTACTCCTGACCTGATCTTCTGCCTCCGACCCTGCTACTCTGATTGCCTGCCGCCTGCCGCCTGCCGCCTGCCCCTGACCCTCGCCTGGACTCTGACTCCTCTTCTCGCTCCTCTCGGATGCTCCCATGCCCGTGTATGACCTCTGCCTGTCTGACCCTGCTTATTCTGTGGATTGTTAATAAACCTGCTGCACGTGGAACCAGCTGTCTGCCTGTTTGTGACAGATGCTGAAATTGATGGCTAAAAATGCTAAAGCTGATAGCCAGCTAAAACAGTAGCTAATTGCCAAATTAGCCTTTAAAGATAAAGAAAACTTAGGTTAGCCAAAACAGCTAGCATGTAGCTGAAAAAACAGCTAAACTTCAAAATGGCCAAAAAAAAAAACGGAAAAAAGCCTAAATTTGCCAAACGAGCTACTGTATAAATATTAGCCTAACTCGAAAACAGACTAAAACCTTTTAAAAAGATTAAGTTAGCCAAAATTGTTAGCATGTAGCTGAAATATTAGCTAGATCCCAAAATATTCTGAAAAAAAAAACCCAAATTAGCAAAAACAACTAGCATATAGCTAAAATATTAGCTAAACTCCAAAACAGACTAAACGTTTTAAAAAACCAAAGTTAGCCAAAACAGCTAGCATGTAGCTGAAATATTAACTCCAAAATATTTTAGTAAATGCCAAAAAGCTGCAGAATGCTAAATTTTTAAACTTTAAAACAAAACTTTTTAACATAATTATGAATAATAAAAATCAGGAATATTATTCCAGAATAAATCAACTTAAACCTTAAATAACTTTCAATATTTTACTCTCCATAAAAATATTTTGTCAAAATTCTACAAGTTAGAAATGAGCTCAAGATAACATCGGGTCATTAATAACCATAAATAAAATGATTACAGATTACACAATGTGATAGTAAGTATATACAGACCTGTTCATGCGTCATATGGAACTGCAGCAGTCTCAGCTGATCCGTCTACATTCACCAGCCACCTGATTACTCACACCTGTCCAATGGCTCATTATTTCTAATCAGCCAATCACATGGCAGCAGCTCGACGCATATAGGCATCTTGACATGGTCAAAACGACCTGCTGCAGTTCAAACCGAGTATCAGAAGGGAAGAAAAGTGATTGAAGCCACTTTGAACGTGGCATGGTAACCATGACACCCACCACCCAAACCACATAGCACTCCTCCTTTTGAGATTCCCTTCAGGTGCTGAGCCAATGGAAGAGTAATCTCATGTCTCTCCTTTGGACTTGGCCTGACCAGAGCCTGTGGGAGGAGCCACAGCCACCAGGTGCTAACTTTTGAGCCCCAACCACAGGCCTGACTCCAATCTGGGTGATGTACCAGAATCCTGCCTTCCTCTTCTCATATAGGGGGTTCTGATGACTAATCTGGACCAATGCAGAACCACCAGTCATCAAACTGTATCTGGATGCAGTTTATGAACACACCTTCTGATGCACCAAAACCCAGTAAGCAAGCTCAAGGGGCCAAATGTAGTTTAAAAGTAGGCAGAAAATGTGGCCCCGAATGGGTTTGTCCACAGTTTCTGTGGTCCCCCATCTGTGTTTGCCTACATTGGCTACGCTAGCCAGTCGCCCAGAGGGCAGCGTAGTGCGCTAGCGAGCTCTGCTGTATCGGCCTTGCAGGCTCCATTGTATAAAGCTAATAAGCTCCACTGTAGCATAGCGAGCTCCACTTTAGTAAGCTATCGGGCTCCACAGTAGCATGCTAGCGAGCTCTGCTGTATTAAACTAGCGAGCTACACTGCAGAATAGCGAGCTCCACTTTAGTAAGCTATCGGGCTCCACAGTTGCATGCTAGCGAGCTCTGCTGTATTGAACTAGCGAGCCCCACTTTTGAGAACTAGCGAGCTACACTGTAGCATGCTAGCAAGCTCCACTGTAGCAAGCTAGCGAGTTCTACATTAGCATGCTAGGGAGTTCTGCTGTTTTGAACTAGCGAGCTCCATTGTAACACACTAGTGAGCTCCACGGTAGCATGGTAGCGAGCTCTGCTGTATTGAACTAGCAAGCTCTAGTTAAGAGAACTAGCAAGCTACACTGTTGCATACTATTAAGCACCACTGTAGCAAGATAGTGAGCAAGTGAGCTCCGTTGTATCAAGCTAGCAAGCTCTACTGTAGCATGCTAGCGAGCTCCACTTTAGCAAGATAGTGAGCAAGGGAGCAATGTGGAATTGAGCTAGCAAGCTACACTGTAGCATGCTAGCGAGTTCTACATTAGCATGCTAGTGAACTCCACTTTAGAGAACTAGCAAGCTCCACTATAGGAAGATAGGGAGCAAGTGAGCTAAGTTGAATCAATCTAGCAAGCTCCACTGTAGCATGCTAGTGATTTCCACAGTAGCATGCTAGCGAGCTCTGCTGTATTGAACTAGCAAGCTCGGCTGTAACGAGTTAGCGAGCTCCAGTTAAGAGAAGTAGCAAACTACACTGTTGCATACTATCAAGCACCACTGTAGCAAGATTGTGAGGAAGTGAGCTCCGTTGTAACCAGCTAGACAGCTCTACTGTAGCATGCTAGCGAGCTCCACTTTGCAAGATAGTGAGCAAGGGAGCAATGTGGAATTGAGCTCGCAAGCTACACTGTAGCATGCTTGCGGCTCCACTGTAGCAAGATAGTGAGCAAGTGAGTTACGTTGTATCGAGCTTGCAAGTTCCACTGTAGCAAGCTAAAGAGCTCCACAGTAGCATGCTAGCGGGCTCTGCTGTATTGAACTAGTGAGCTTCGCTGAACCGAGTTAGTGAGCTCCACTTTTGTGAGCTAGTGAGCTACACTGTCGCATGTTAGCAAGCTCCAGTGTAGCAAGATAGTGAGCAGGTGAGCTCCGTTGTATCCAGCTAGCAAGCTGTACGGTAGAATGCTAGCAAGCTCTGCTGAAGCAAGGTAGAGAGCAAGTGAGCAACGTTGAATTGAGCTAGCAAGCTCTACTGTAGCATGCTAGCGAGCTCCACTGTAGCAAGAAAGTGACCAAGTGAGCAAGATTGTATCGCACTAGCAATCTCCATTGTGGCAAGCTAGCGAGTTCCACTGTAGCATGCTAGCGAGCTCTGCGTACTGAACTTGTGAGTTCTGCTAAAACGAGTTAGCGAGTACCACCTTAGTGAGCTAGCAAGCTCCGTTACTGTAACATGCTAGCGAGCTTCAGTGTAGCAAGACAGTGAGCAAGTGAGCTACATTGTATCAAGCTAACAAGCTCCACTGCAGCATGTTAGCGAGCTCCTCTGTAGCAAGACAGAGAGCAAGCTAGCTCCGTTGTATCGAGCTAGCAAGCTCTGCTTTAGAGAGCTAGTGAGCTCCCGCTGTATTTAGCTAGCTACAGTAGCTCCTTTTTAAACAGTTAGTGGCCTCCTTCTTTAGTGAGCTAGCGAGCTCCACTGTAGCATGCTACTGAGCTCCTCTGTAGGAAGTTAGCAAGCTCTGCTGTAGCAAGCTCGCTAGCCTCGTCTTAGAGCTGTAGCGAGCTTGCTACCAAGCTCTTCTGTAGCATAGAAAGCTCCTCTGTAGCAAGCTAGCGAGCTCCTTTGTAGTGAGTTAGCGGGCTTCTCTTAAAGGGTTAGTAATGGGGTTGTGGGTCTTTTTCGGTGTTAACTGTATTTCGCCTTATATTTATCATTTCCAAATGTTTTGGTGTGTTTTGAGCAATAAATATTGAAATAAAACGGCATTTTTGAGGCCAAATTCGGCAAACCTGTCTCTTCCGGGTAAAAAGCTCCGTTTTGGTCACGTAACCAGAGTCAACATAGCAAGATGGCTTCTCCTTAGCGTGTTGGAGCTAGCGATAGCGGCGATATTTCAAGGTCCACAATTCTGTCTTCAGAC
>NC_050523.1:1290041-1354125 GCF_002922805.2 Oryzias melastigma
GGACAAAGCAGTGTGGGCCGTTGTCCACCCGATGGAACTTTTCTCAGATTTATAAATCAATCACAGAATATTTAAGAGTTATTCAAGCAAAATCTACAAAGTTAACTCAATTCATTAGAGCAAGTGTTCAAATTAAATGATTTTGTCTCAAGTTTATTGTTAATGTTTTGTTTTACAGATAAAAAATACAATAACATTTTACATTGTTACTTTATATTATCTGGAGTCAGAGTGTAGTAACTTTGAAATTTATGATCATGCTAGCTTTTTGGACTATTCTGGTATTAAGGATTTTTAGGCTATTCTGGCGTTCAGCTAATTTTAGCTACATGCTAGCTATCTTGGTAAATTTAGGATTTTTTGTTTGTTTTTTAGGCTAATTTTTAGCTTAGTTAATATTTAAGCTACATGCTAGCTGTTTTTGGTAATTTAGGATTTTTTGGGGTTTTGGCTAATTTGGCATTTAACTAATATTTTGGCCATCAGCTTCAGCGTTTTATGCTATCGATTTAATCGTTCTCAGCCAGCAGCACTAGCATGTTCAGCGGCCAAATTCAGCTCACAGCATTCCCACTGTATCTAGTTTGTAGTTAGTTTAAAGCTCATGATTGTTAAGATGTGTGCTTCACATCCACTTTGGGCGTGACCTGATAACGGTTTGAGGCAGCACTAATGCAGGGAATTCATGTGGTTGTCATAGTAACAACACGCCCCTCCTTTACACCTTTTCCCTCCAAACGTCAGAACGCGATGGATTTGTCTCCATGCGATAGACATCTTGTTTTCTGTTCGACACCAGAGGCGAGGGTCTTTTCCACTAAACAAAACCAGATCGGCATCCGGCTTCTCACCACAAACGTCCGGAGAACAGAATCAGAGAACCCCTGAAGGGGTTGTGTTTGGTTTCTGCAGTTTCCCGCTCTTGACTGTAACTTGTGAACACCTCCTGTCTGATGACCTGCTGTTGTTGTGAATCTCCACACAGAGATGTCGAAAGGAAACCATAAAAATGACAGCAGGAACGTACGTTCGGTTCTCCAACCCGACCTCCCTGAAAACAACAATATGAAGCCAGAGCCTGATGACCACAGAGGGACATGCTCCGCCCACAAGGATGAGAAGAGAAGCCTGATGATGGCTGACGGTGGCTCAGAAGAAGACAGGAAAGGCTCCGCCCACAACGATGGGAGTGGAAACGCCTTAAGGATGTCTGGGTTATATCCGGATGGGGGCCGGACGAACCCGTCGGGGCACGCCAGTGGATCTGCAGGGTACCCGGAGATCCAACGCGGGATGGGAGGAGAGGAGCATCCTTCATGCTGGAAGCTGGACGACCTGAAGAAACTCTCAGACTGTGAGGAGAACCTGGGTTACCTGAAGTTTGATAGGATGCACGCCGTCCTGGTGGATGTGAGGAGCCCTCACCTGTCCTTACCTGAGCAGCTCATGAGTCTGAAGCCCCACCTTCACTGCTCTGCTTGTCTTCTAGGTGGGGATCCTCTATAACAGTCACCGCCTAGTTCCTATCAAAGGAAAGGATGCTTGGGACAGTAACCACGTGAAGATGCCAAACTCTGTAAGAAAAAACCGTATTACTAGTTCACTACTTGTTACTTAGCTAACGTTCTTCTACTGGCATACGAACTCTCAAAGGAATAAAGCTAGCATAACAAAGACACCTTTGTAAATAACATAGACACTACATGTGACCAATCTGGAGTTCTCAGCAACACCTCATTAATTTCAACACGAGTGTGAGAAAATGAACACAGTAGTTCTGAGCAATAGAAAGTGTCTATCGTCCATTTCTCTTCTATCGTTTATATCGTTTCTAAGATAATAATTATCCCAAATATGTCATAAAATAGCCTGAGACGATTTCATAGGTGTTGCCTCATCAGTGTGGACACAAAAAACGTATTTAATTGAAAATAAAGACAAATTAAAAAGAGATTCTTCACAAAGAAACTGAGTCTTCTGGCTTTGCGACGTAAAGCTGCTTTACATTCTTTAATTCGCAGTTATGTGAGTTTTATGACAGGTTTCACGTTAATACGAGTCCAGAACGATGGACGGTTCAGTTAAGAAGTGTGTTTTACATCCACTTAGCTCATGACCCGATGAGTCGAGTAATCAGAAAAAATCATCAGTGATTCGACGAAGATCAAAATAATCATTTGTGGTTTCCATTATAAAATGGACCCGTCGAGCAGAACCGATTGGTACCATTTCTGGACCCCGTTGGATGTAAGTCTGTAAAAAAATGGAACGGACCCGTTTAGGGCCACATTTTTGGTGTGGAGGGTTCTTCACCAAACATCAATATGTGATGAGTTGGAGATGAGAACGTGTTGGTGTTAGGGAGGTAACGATTCAGTCACGCCTCTAGGGCTGCCACGATTAATCGACTGATCAACTTTTAAAATGGTCGACGACTAATTTAATAGTCGATTAGTCGTTACTTTATATTATATGGAGTCAGATTCTAGTAAAGTTGACAGTTATAATGACATTCTACTAACTTTTTAGACTATTTTGGCTTTTATTAAGGTTTTTAGGCTTTTTTGGAGTTAAGCTAATATTTCAGCTACAGGCTAGCTGTTTTGGCTAACTTAAGCTGTTTTTTTAGTTTGTTAGACTAATTTGGCATTTAACATTTTAGCTGGCCATCAGCCTCATCGTTTTCAGCTATTAGCTTCAGTGATTTCAGCTATCAATTTCAGCACCTTCAGCTTACAGCATTCACAGTAGCACTATCACAGGTAATGCTATATATCTAGTTTGTAGTTAGTTTAAAGCTAATGATGGTTAAGATGTGTTTTAAGATGTTGCTCAGTGCAGCACTGAACGCTCAGCCCAGTTCAACATTTTTAGGCATAATCGCAGCAAAGTAAATACAAAATAAATAATGGTATTTTTTTCTTTTTTATTTTTTATTCCCGAAAAATCGATGGATTCTTAGTTAATCCAAAACCACTAACTCTATAAGAAAACTGGAGTAATTTGGCATATAGCTAATATTTTAGCTAGCTATCAGCTTCAGCGTTTTCAGTTATCAATTTCAGCACCTTAAGTGAATTCAGCTTACAGCATTCACACTAGCATTATTGCAGGTTATGCCATATATCTAGTTTATAATGTTACGGTTTTAAAGCTTTAAAATTTAGCATTCTGCTAGCTTGTTGGACTATTTTGGCATTTATTAAGATATTTTTAGGCTATTTTGGAGTTTAGCTAATATTACAGCTACATGCTAGCTGTTTTGGCTAATTTGACTTTTTTTTAGTTTTTAGGGTGTTTGGAGTTTAGCGAATATTTACATGCTAGCTGTTTTGGCTAGCCTAAGTTTTTACTTTTTTTTTGTTTTTCAGGGTAATTTGGCAAATAGCTAATATTTTAGCTAGCTATCAGCTTCGGTGTTTTTAGTTATCAATTTCAGCACCTTCAACGAATTCAGCTTACAGCATTCACACTAGAGTTATTGCAGGTTATGCTCTATATCTAGTTTATAATGTTACGGTTTTACGTTTTAAACATTTTGTTCAATAAGTTTTTTCCTGTTCGGTCCGCGACCTGAGGTGTGTTTGGATTTTGGCCTCCTGTGTGATTGAGTTTGACACTCCTGTCTGTCCAATCATGATGAGAGGAGGGCGGGGCTCTGTCTGCTCTCAACCAAACATGATATCATTCACACAACTCAAATGTCAGTCATGTCATAGACATTAAATGTTTATTTTCTAGCTCCATGCTATCAGGCTTAAACAGTCCGTTGTTTGTAACGGATTTAAATAAATTCTCTTTGACCAATAATGTCATTCTTTTTATTCTTGAACAAACACATAAATAGCATCAACAAAACCTCATTCTAAGTTTCCAAACCAAAATCATGAAGCGGTCAACGCTGAACTCCAGGCCCCGCCCACCTGCTCATACATCACAGAAAAACCTCTAAATTCTTCCTCTGGTCATGTGACATTGCCAAAACAATGGCGGCTACAGCTCCTTGACACGTGATTGGTGGAGATTTGGTTCATAATCTGAGAAGCCTGGCAGTGTTTTCATGAACCTGAAATATTTGTGAACTTTCTTTGTTGAAAACATTTCCTGAAAGACGTCAAACATGGAAAGAGCGACGGCCAAGCCAAGACGCCACATCCGGAAACAGGTTTCTCGTCTTTGCAGAATATGGAATCAAAATGGTGTCAGCCGGTGTCACAGCTCAGTCCGGCTCGGTCGGAGCGGTTCCTCTGCGGTTCAGGCGGAACCTTTGAACTGCTCCGTCTGCATGGAGTGTCTCCTCAGGAGCGTCCTCCTGCTCAGGTCTTTGGGGTGTCCCGGTGGCGCGGAGGGTAGGAACCCCTTCTGGACGGACTCGCAGGCGCTGGACCCAGAGATGTGAAGGATGGGGGTGTTGGTCAAAGGCGGCAGGGATCGCGGTCTGGTCTGGAGGTTCCGGTCCAGTAGGAAGGTCCCGGATCCTCTGCGCTCATGTCCAAACAGGACTCTCTTGCTCTGGGGCGACAGCGCCTCCCTGGAGCCCAGCGTGCTGCAGCAGCGTAGTGGCGCCAGCTTCTTCCCGTTGGGCGTGTCTCTGGGTCTCTGCTCCTCCGGCAGGTTCTGGACGGCTAACTGCGGGTCGGAGCTGTAGATGTCGGCTCCCAGCTGACGCTTCTGGACGACACTGTAAAGACTGGATGAGGCATGAGGAGCCGCGCCCAGCTTTTTCCCGCCGTTGGAGGAGTGGGGCGAATACGCAGCGAGGATTTCAGAGTTCAGGTTGGGGTGAGAGGCGGAGTGGGACGACAGCAGACCAGGTAAGGTCATCTTCTGGTCTTCTGCACACTCTGTTTGGTTCAGACGGTCAGAGTGGTCCTGGTCCGGTTTGGGAACTCTGACCGAGAGATCCTCGGCCCGGCTGAGGCCGGCGTTGAGCTGCTGGCCGAGGATCGATGCTGGGATCTTCAACCAGGGCTCCGAGTTCAGCCTCAGCAGGTGCTGCGGCGGTCCGTTGGGGGCCGCCTGACCCGGCCCTCGAAAGCGTGAAGGGGAACATGGGTGGGAGTTTACCCGGGAGATCTGCTCGTCTCTGAAGGTGAAGATGGGAATGGGGGTGGAGGATGAGGGGGAGGTGAGGAGCTGGATGTCCGATGGGGAGGTGGGAGCGGTGGGGAGGGGTCTGTGGTCGGCCGGATCGGCGGGCGGGATGCTGAGGTACTGCTTGGCCTGCGTCTGGGCCTTGGTGTGGTTCGGGATGGTGTCGGTGGTGATGATGATCACCTCCTTCCCTTTGGCTTTGCATGAGTCGAGCAGCAGCTTCAGCACCTTCCAGTCTCCGGCCATGACTGCGTAGACCAGCGCCGACGATCCCGACCGGTCCTGCAGGCTGACGTCGGCGCCGTTGTCCAGCAGCAGAGACGCCACTTCAGGCCCCGCCTGCTCCCGGCAGGCGTGCATCAGCGCAGACCGCCCCTCCGTGTCTTGGATGTTGGGGTCGGCGCCTTTCTCCAGAAGGAACTGGACCAGCTTGACCCGACCGGCGCTCTGGGAGTCGGCGTACTGGGTCCTGCAGGCCACCATCAGGGGCGTGTGACCCTGACCGTCGCTCTCGTTGATGTAAGCTCCTCCCTCCAGCAGCAGGCGAGTCAGCCTCAGCCGGCGGAGGTAAACGGCTCTCAGCAGCGGGTTGGCTGAGTCTGCAGCCACACCTGGAAGGTAAGCTTCTCCCTCCATCGGTCCAGACGGTCAGAGACGCAGACTGGAAGACGTCTGCAATGATGGAGAGAAGACTTTTACAGGAGGAAGTCGACGCCATTCCAGGAAAACACGTCAAAAACAAACAAACAACATGATGAGCAGCGCCGTCATCCTGAAGGTTCATGCAGCTCAGTGCAAACTGATGATTAACAGATTATATCAGTGTGGTAGTTTCTGTCTTCATGTCTGCAGACAGAATCCCAGCTGCATTCGATCATCTGCAGCTGCTGCAGTCTGTTTCTGTCTGCGTCTGCACTGCATGTCCTTGTCTCTGCAGCCGCAGTCGATCCTCTGCAGCTGCTGCAGTCAGTCTCTGTCTGCGTCGCATTTCTGTGTCTCTGCAGCCGCAGTCGATCCTCTGCAGCTGCTGCAGTCTGTCTCTGTCTGCGTCTGCAATGGATTTCTGTGTCTCTGCAGCCGCAGTCGATCCTCTGCAGCTGCTGCAGTCTGTTTCTGTCTGCGTCTGCGCTGCATTTCTGTGTCTCTGCAGCCGCAGTCGATCCTCTGCAGCTGCTGCAGTCTGTTGCTGTCTGCGTCTGCGCTGCATTTCTGTGTCTCTGCAGCCGCAGTCGATCCTCTGCAGCTGCTGCAGTCTGTCTCTGTCTGCGTCTGCAATGGATTTCTGTGTCTCTGCAGCCGCAGTCGATCCTCTGCAGCTGCTGCAGTCTGTTTCTGTCTGCGTCTGCACTGCATTTCTGTGTCTCTGCAGCTGCAGCATCTCAGACTCTAACGCTGAAAGACTGAATCTGGGCCTGGGACTTGAACCTTTTATTAACCGTAGAACACTTTCACTATAAAAAGTTACATCATCACTTTTGATGGGTAATTTTTACCCGATATAATATACCTAATAAAAAGTATTTGTCATAAAAACTAGATCAAATTATGACAACACGTGATAAATTAGAGTAGCTTTCTTTTATTTTCAACTGTTTACGTAAGAAAATGGAAAATATAAGCATATGAAGATCCTAAAAAGAGAAAAATTAGGAATTTGAGAAAAAAAATCCTAAATAAAAAATGATACTGGAGACTTGGTCTTTGGTCCACCTATTCCTGGGACACGTATGACTTTACCCAGGGACCCATGACACTCAGAAAAATGCAATATATTGGAAATACTTTTGGTCTGGTGAAAATGACCTGCCGATAGTGCTCCAGGGTTAATGAAAAAAGAGAATTAAATCAACTTAGAACTCGTTGCTCTTATTGTAAGCAAAAGACGTGGATATCAACAATTGAGTTAAAATCAACAAAAAAAGTCTCCACCCACGACTGCAAACAATACTATAATCAAAACTCAATGTTCATTCACCTTAATACAAACAACAGTTTGAAATGACACATTTTTCAATATAATCTCTTTATTGACTCATAATCTGCAGCTAAACTTTTATCTGTATTTTTTTCCTTTTTACTTTAAAATACAAACAAGACTTCTGGGTCTAAATTAAAAGATGGATTAAACTAATAAATAAATGATTTATTTTCTTAATTTGTTTCAATAAAATGCATTTAATACATGAGAATGGATCTTATTTGTGATTTTTATGGTAATATTTCCAATATTTAGTCACACAAATCAAATGAATACATTGATGCTCATGTTGGAACCAGACGTCATCAGTAAGCAGTCATTGTCTCAAGCCAATCAGGGGTGAGCTTGTTGGAAGGCCACACCCCCACCACTTGAAAACAAGCTAAAAATATTCAGGTTATAACTTGAAAAAAATGTCATTAAAACGAGGATGATAAAGAAGATGTTGAAAAGTATCAGAGCCAGAATGAATATTCTGACCAATAGAATGACTGAATGGGATCTTGGCTTCTTGGAGCCTCTTCCTGTTTGGAAAGCAAGGGGGGAGGAGCCACTCAGTCCAGGTCTCATGTGCAGTCAATGATCACGACCAGAGGTGAGATAAGAACATAACTGGAAAAGGAAATCTTTTCCATCTTTCCCTCATTTGAGAAGAAGACTCAAAGTTTGAGAGCGGCCGTCTAAAGTTTGGAGATGTCATTAATAGTTCAAAGTTTATTTTTTGTGTATAAATATTTAAATCTAACAACAACATTCTTGCTTTACAGATTATGATCAAATGTTTTGACATTTTCATCACTTCTATTTCTGACCGATAAATTCCTAAAGTTTCATTTTTTGAGGCTTGATTCTCAGTTCTCTGTAATATACCGAGCATCCAGACATAAAAACAGGAGTTTGGGCGTCGGCACACGAGTGTGTAGTGAGACGTCTTCATGATTCAGAGATGTTCTTCCACAGCTGCGGAGTCGGTTTTGGCAGAGACTCCACGGCCGTCTTTGGCATCCGAGTCTTTTTCCTGGAAGAGAAAAACCGAACACCACCTGCACCATCCTTCACAGCAGAGGTCCGCTTCAATCAAGACGCTGCCGTTTCACTCAGGCTGTGCTGTTGCTTAGTTGCAGGAATCAGTCGTTCATTAGGAGCTGAAATGACATTTTATTGATTCATTTTCTTCAGTGGAAACACAGCATTTCACTGGAAATGTGAAGAATGAAATGATAACTGGAGGGTGGGATCACATGATGCTGCTAACAGAAGAGCTTCTGCTGTCTCCACCGTTTGAATTGACTGTTTCTGAGAACTGGACTGAGTGGCCCCGCCCTCCTGGCGTTCCAAAGAGACAGTTGGATCCAAGTGCAGAAGGTTTTATTGCAGGAGTGAAGCTAAAAGTCCACAAAGCTAAATCAGGGTCAAACACGATCATCAGAGAACAACCAGAGTGGTCGGGGTCCAGGCGAGGGGCGGGGCAGGCGGCAAACAGAGTCGAAGACAAAACAGAAAATCAGGTCAGGATGAGAACGCTCAGCGATGCAGGCAGAGCAGCACAAACAAGACTTTACTCTGACTACATCCTGCTGGGAGGGACTGCAGATGGAGAACGGTTGTGGGGCTTCTGGGAGTGACCGCAGGGGCTGATGGGAAGTGCAGTGTGGAGACCCAGGAAATGCTTGTACAGCTGGGGAGACCGATTCACAACAACAGGAAGTGGCTCCAGAAGAAGCCAAACATAGACTTCCTCAGTCATTCTGTTGGTCAGAACAACCATTCTTGTCCTGATATCTTTAGAATCTTCTCTATCACTTTCTTTTCATGATATTTTTTCTGTAGTTCAAGTTATAAACAGACCAATCAGATGCCTCAATAAAAGTAGGCGGGTCATGTCCATTTGACTCTTTATAGGTTTTCTTCTCGGCTTTTAAAGTTTAATATTTTTTACTTGTTTTATTTGTGAGCAGAAATGAACAGACACAAAAATACACAGTTGTGACAGTAAACACCAGCGACTTCAATAAGTTTACAAACTTTAATGATCAAAACTTGAAGCTTTTTACTCCAGACAAGCTCAGTGGCCTTGTGGTGGAGTGTCTGCCCTGAGACTGGAAGAGTTCAAATCCAGGCCGAGTCAGACCAAAGACTCTAAAAATGGACCCAGTGTCTCCCTGTTTGACACTCAGCATTAAGGGGTTGGATTGGGGGTTAAACCACCTAATGGTTCCTGAGCACAACTGTGTCTGCAACGCACCCCTCCCTCAGGGGAGGGGTCAACTGATGGGACTTTAACAAGAAACCAACAGATTCAGTGACTTTGTGACATCATTAACCAAATGATGCTGCACCGCTCAGAGTCACAGCCGCCTGCAGTCACCAACACCCACACCGGGACTAGCTCATCAAGAATCTACAGTTATTTATTCATCTATTTACTTATTTGTTTGTTTACTCTTATATTCACTGAGCTGGAATTTGTATTATCACTTGGTTTTTCTGTTTTTTGAGCTCCAATGACAAGTGAATAAGAAGAAGAAACAGCTTCCGAATTTGACTCCTGGGGTTCTCCGGGTTCACCGTCTGCTCGTCTGCTTGACTGTAAAACCCCAGTTACATCCAAGTTTATTATCCTTTCTGCTTCACCTAACCGCAGTAAAATCAGCTCCTGTTGTCCACCTGAACCCACAAACTGTGTTTGTGTGGCATTTCTGCTGGTCGCTGTGACTCAGAAATGATGAAACTCGATACACAAAACTTCACATGAAATCATGAATCTGATGGATGGAAACAAAAATCCTCATTTAGGTCAGGAACACCTAAAACGATCTCAAACTTGCTGCTGCTGGTTCTGTCACTCACCGGCCGTCAGGTTCGGTTGTGTCCCGCAGACATGGACCTGCTGCTCCAGCGCCGGGTGGAGGACGGATGAGGACGGATGAGGGAGGATGCTGGCGCGCCTCGGCGTCGCTCTGCGTTTGCTGCTCGGACACAGAAAGTGGTGAGAAAGAGTTGTGGGGCTTGTCGTCAGGCAGGACTGAGATGGTTAATCCATCAGGAGCTGCAGAGGGACGAACGCCGGAGGTGAAGCGCTATGGCAACCCGGCAGCCAGCCCGTCTGATTTGTCTTTTCATTAAAGCCGCTCTGATTCATCAAGAGCTTATTAATTGTACACCTAACCACGCAGCACTTACTTTAGTTACACGCAGAAAGAGAAATCAGTTCGTCCACCTTATCAATGACATCTCCATGGCAACCATCAAGGAGGCCAAATGACGGCGTGCGTTGTAGCTGTGTTTTTGTGTGTGCGTGTGTGGGTGTGAGTATTCACCTGTGTGAGAAGCAGAGCGGATTCAGTGTCTGTGAAGTTGGAGGATGAGGAGGGAAATCATGGAAATACATGAGTGAAAAGAAAGAAACCAGAACCTGCTCTCCTGCTGTCTCCTTTTTTCAGAGTAAAAGCTGTTTGGTGGATGAAGTTCCTCTGCTGTGATGAACGTCTGACCTTCATGAGGCTGTAAAATGAAATGACATCTGTCTCCACAGTGACACCAGCATCTTCATCTGTCTATGCTGTGTTGATAATTATTTTAATAATTATAATTAATAATTTTAATTTCTTACTCATACATTTTTATTTTTGCAGCTTCATGTTTGATCCCCAGAGTTGCTGTAAAAATTGATTTTCCCCACAGAAGGATCAATAAACATGATCTTATCTCATCTCATCTAGTAATGTCTGTTGTTACCATTTTGACTTTATTTCATCAAATCTTATCATCTCATTCCATGTTATCTTATCTAATTTTATTTGATGTTGTTGGACTTACCTGATCTCATCTTATCTGGTCTCATCTTGTCTTATCTCATTTGATCTCATCTCAGATCTCTTCTTGTCTCGTCTTTTCTTACTGTGTTTATTCTTATCGTACTTTATTTCATCTCAACTCATCTCGTCGGCATCTTGACATCTCATCTTGTTTTATCTTATCTCATCTGGCCTCTTATCTCGTCTCATCTTATCTTGTTATCTTGGAATATTAGCTAAACTCCAAAACAGCCTAAAAAATCTTAGTAAATACCAAAATAGTCCAAAAAGCTAGCAGAACGACAATTTTTAAAACTTTAAAACTGTAACGTTTTAACATAATCATGAATAATAAAAAGTCAAGAATATTATTCCAGAATAAATCAACTTAAACCTTAAATAACTTTCAATATTTTACTCTCTATAAAAATACATTTTGTCAAAATTATACAAGTTAGAAATGAGCTCAGGATAACATCGGGTCATTAATAGTAATAAAATAAAATGATCTGGAGGGCCGGATAGGATTACCTCGAGGGCCGGATCCGGCCCCCGGGCCTTGACTTTGACACACGTGCCGTAGGTGATTCTAAAAATATTCTTAGCAGGTTCCACTTTGAACTCTACAAGATTAGCAGAAAATAACACAGTTAGGTCAAGAAGTGTCGTTTTTGCAGGATAGTGAACTAATAAAAACACACTGCCCCCTGCTGTATGGGAGGTGAAACTGTGAATCTGAGCAGGAGAAATAGAAGACTGCTGATGAAATATCTTCATCTAGAGTTTTCTTAAAAAGAATGTAAATGATCACACTGGTGTCCAAATGAACCAAAGCAGCGATGCGTCCTCAGAGGAAGTGACGGCTGGAGTATGTGGTCCGATCAACACAACAGCGCCCATGGAAACAGATCTGCAGCCGGACACCAACATTCTCATTTTCCTGTCCCTGAACGCATCACAGCCTTTGAAACACTTTCATGAGAAGTTCTCTTCCTTTCAGTCATCCACCGGAGCCGTGAGGAACCCAGCAGGTACCCCAGCGGTTCTGTCCTTGGTGCCGGTTTTCATCCCGCTGTCGTCGCCATGGAAACACCGTGAACTCACACCGGCGTTCACAAGTCAAGAAAGATGCCAAGAAAAGGTTTTTTTCTCTGCATGTTAATGTCTTGACCCTGTGTGACTCTGCACATAATGAAACAAGAAAAAACATTCATGCTGTTTATTATGGTAATGAATGGATTGAACTCATTTGACTTTAGATCACAGATGTTTCATCCCATGAAAGACTTTCCCTAATAACACATATTAATACAAGTTTTAATCAGTGAATTTAAGAGTCTTAGCTGTAAAAAGAAACCTCTGTGTCTCCTCTCTGTCACCAGTGTTGGGCATCTCACTTCAAAAAAGTAATTATTTATAGTTACTAGTTACTTCCCCCAAAAAGTAATTGAGTTAGTTACTCAATTACTGCATCTTCAAAGTAATTAGTTACTTGGAAAAGTAACTCGTTTTAAATTACTCTTTAAATATGGTAATATTTTGTATTTTTTCCTGCGTTACAAATAAAAAAAATAATTTACATTCAATAATAGACGATAACCGACAATAGTATACTGGTATAGTTTTCCAATGGAGTCATATTGTCTAAGTTTAGGATACACATGAGAGAGGGTTTAGGGAAAGAATTTTCAATATTTATTTGTCAGAATTATCACACAAAACACTGCAACAAGTGGTATATAAAAAATGTAACTTCACACAAAAAAGGTAAACGTTTCAACTATTAACATACTTCAAGTATCTTACCTACAACTATAATTAAACAAAATGGCTTAAAAAATTGAAAGTGCAAAACAATAATAAATTAATAAACTACAATTATTAACCCATATTTCTGCTAAGAGGAGCAGCTCTCTGCATCTCTTTTTTCTCTCCCAAAATCCCGCAGCCCCGCCCACTCGCTCCGGAGTCTGCTCACTGCGTTGATCTGTGCGCGCTCGTGTCTGTCTGTGTTGTGTGTTTTATAAATATTACCCCGTTTCTGCTAAGATGAGCTGCTCTCTGTCTCTCTGTTGTCGTTTTATTAACTCCCGAAACTCCTCACCTCGCACCGGAGTCTATCCACGTTGATCTGCGTGTGTACGTGTCTGTGAAAAAAGAAAAAAAAGTGTGCGTGCCTGTCTGTTTTGTGTGTCACTGTGCTCGCGCGCGCACGTTTGTGTTGTGATTGTAATGTTTATATCCGTGTCTACCGCCTGTTTAGACACAAAAACATGATCACATTTGTCAATCGTGGCATTTTATTGTGAAAAACTGGTTATATTTTGAAAAGAAACCGGATTTTCTCATGTATCTTGATGCAACTTGGGGCGCGCAACACAAGCAACTTTCGGGTGCGAAGCGCCCAGCTCCAGCAAGATCATCAAACTTTGAAGTAACGCGCCGCGATTTACACGAAGTAACTATAACGGCGTTACAGCGAGGATGAAGTAATTAGTTAGATTACTAAATTACTTGATTTATAACGCCGTTAGTAACGCCGTTATACTTAAACGGCGTTAGTCCCAACACTGTCTGTCACTCATGAGTTTGATATTTGCTGACAAATGCAGAAACGTCGATTTTCATTTCATTTTATGAGATTTTGTGTCTAAACTGGATAGAAATGAGGCATCAGTCACATTAATAATTATTTCTCAAACAAAAACAGGAATAGAAAGCTTGATGGGAAAGAGTTGGATGTGACCCATTTTACATTTTAAATGAATAAATGGTGATTCAAAGTCATAAAAACGTTTTTTGTGAAGTACAAACCAAAGAAAATATATATTAAGTAGAAAATAACTTACAAAACCTTTAGATGAACTACCTTGATTTGATTTTTTTTCTTTTGTCTTCCATTATCAGAAAAATGCCACAAAACTTTATTAAAACACCAGAAAAACCATTTTCATTAGAGTGCCACCTTTAGGCTGAACACAAACAAAACTATAAAAAAAAAAAGTCCATGTCTGACTAAATGTGACACCATCACCATGTTGGTGCCAAGAAAACGAATTTATTCATAATAATAACATGTTGTGGGTTGAAGATGTTAATAAAGAAAAAAAGCAAATTCTGCAGATAAATAAATTTAATTTTAATCATTAAGGATGTAAAAGAAAAATATTTAAGGAAAAATATATAAACATGTACAAATATTCATACGTATATAGACACATACATGTCCATACAGACATACATGAAGATCCAGTTCTGAGTGTAATCAGGACATTTGTGAAAGGAGCTGGTTCTGGTTCTGTTTTAGTTCTGCTGCATCTGTAGCTCCTCCCAGAGGGCAAAAGGTCAAACAGAGTCAGGAGGTGATCAGGCCTTCATGATGCCTTTGGCTCCGCTGAGGTAGCGGCGAGTATAAGTGTCCACCAGGGGGCGGAGACGACGTCCAATGATCTTCTTAACAGATCTAGAAAAAAATGGGGAAAAAAAGTAGTAAAAATTCTTCAAATATCTCTAATGCTGCGAATACTTAGATTAAAGGCATTCTTTTTTAATTAGAGAATTGTTGCTGAAAATATATATTTTTTAAAGCAAAAATTATGAAGGAAAAGTAGAAAAATGTTCATCCAGCATGTGACGCGTGGATCCACATGAGGAGAAACCCCAAAAGAAGCCCAAAGGAAACCTCCAAGTGAATTAACTTTAAATGTTTCAAAAATGTTTATGATTTGTTTTAATGAAAAGGATGAGTAGAAAAACCCAACAACTGCAGTTTAGAGGCTGAAGGATCTTTCAAAATAAAAGTTTTCTGAAGCTCTGAGCAGTTTTGAATTGAAATCTTCAAAGTGAGAGATGAATTTAAAGCACATTTTGTTGTAAATCCTGTTACTGCTGAGCTAAACGAAGGTAACCAGCTCTCTGGAGATGATTATTTGGGTTTTCTTTTCCTCTCGTTTAAACATCTGCAGTACGGCTCTTAAAAGGAGCCAATAAACGAGCTCAAATCCCTCCTCTGTCCTCTTTACCATCCAGATGAATTTTAAAGTTCTAGTTTTTAGACACTTACACAGAAAAGCTCTAGTTTGGTGACCTTTTAACCCCTGACTCTTCATCTCGTCCTTTGAGATCCACAAACAAAAACTCGTCTATTCTCCAAACTCGCTGTAAACCAGAGGAGATCTCGTCTCCTAAGTGGTCGCTCCTCGTCAGTTGAATTTAAAATTGATTTTAAAATTGTACTCCTAGTTTCAGAGCGTTGCATGGACAAACTCCCAGGTACATTGGTGACCTTTTAAGCCTCTGCTCCTTTGTCTAGTCCCTAAAGCCTTTAAACCAAAATCAGTTCCAAATCTGTAAAAACTTGCTGTAAGACCAGAGCAGACGTTGTCTTTCAGGCCGCTGCTCGTCTTCAGCGACCTCACTTTGTCAGTGCGACAGATAGACTCGGTTGATTTTAAAAATCAGGTTTTTATTCCAAAGAGCTTTAAGTTAATCAGTTTTTGTCTTTTATTTTGTTTTACCTTAGTTTTACCGTCTTTATTTTTGTTTGTCTGAGATATGCTTGTGTCTGGTTGTGTTTTTACTTTTGTGATCACTTAGTGATCACAAAATCATCTTATTCTCATCTACTTCTCCTCTCTTCTATTCTTTATTATTTATTGTATTTAGTTCTCCATGCTTTTGTTGGTGCAGTTCCATTCACATGTTGTTCTTCTTTCCCACTCTCCTCTGGGGAGCGGGAGAGATTTCAGATGCCCGGTGGATCGCCCACGCTCCCACTCTTGGCCGTGGACCACGCCCCCGACACCATCCTGCATCTCTGAGTGAAAGTGACTCCGGCTGGGTCATCTTTCCTCCTGGTCGTGGACTGCACTTCTGCTTCATCTTGACTATGGACTTCATCATCACTCGTCCCTCAGCTTTATCTGAATGAACTCTTAGATACGTAGTTGTAGAAGCTAATCTTTCTCTAACTGTTCTGGTATCGCCTGTCCGTCCTGGGATAGGATCTCTCCTTCATGTGGGAATCCCTAAGGTTTCTTCTTTTTTCCTGACTCAGGTTTTTTAGGAGTTTTTCCTTACCGGGAGGGAGGGTCTAAGGGCAGGGATAACCAGTTTATGTAGTCTGTTTAGTTTTTAACAATTGTTTATATTTTGAAGCCCAATGAGGCAAATCTCTTTGTGATTTTGGGCTATATAGATAAAATTGAATTGAATTGAATTGAATTGATCTCAGAAAGCTGCAATAGAAATAAACATTTAGTTTCTCCAGTTGACAGTACAACAGACTGGTTTAGTGGAATGTTTTAAAGTACGAGTTTTTATTCAGAGAAGCTTTTTGTTTATTTAAAACTGTCTTTACTGTGACTAAATCTGTGTTTGAGTTTGTTCTATAAATGAAATGACTGTTCTTATTTCCTGTGTCTGTTTGAGTTGATGATCTCTTATTTTTGTGAAGCACTTTATGGTTTTTATCAGAGGAAGATGAAATAGAAATAATCATCTATTTACTTAAAATGCGCTGGTATTCACACTTCCACCAGCAGGGGGCAGCCTCTGACTGTCACAATTTCCTCAGGATTTCACAGAAACAAATGAGTGTTTTAACACAATGAAAGACAGACTTCTTATTTCACATTTTAAGGTATTTAAAAATTTAAACAAAAATGGAAAAATGATCAAAATCTCCTGATCCTTCAAAGATTTCAGTTACTCTTCACTGTTCTTCTGCTGGACTTTAAGGGTTCATCAAGAGAACTTCTCTGTTCTTCCATCTTCTTCAGTTTTAGCTGCTGGAGGAGAATTCTGGTTCTGTCTGTTCCCCTTATTGATCTGCTGAGAAGAAGGAAAGCAGGAACCTGAACATCCAGGTGTACCGGAACCCAGGACCTCCAGTTTGACTTCCACCACCCACCCCAACTGAAGCCAGAACATCACCGCAGAAACCAGACCTAGAAACTCAGAAGGAACCACTAAAGAACAGTCTCTGCCCTCAGGAACTGTGAGTCTACCAGCTGGACTTTGGTGAAAGCCAAAAACAGAAGAACCTGCAGGACTGAGACCAGGACAGACCAGAACCACAGAGGAACCAGCTCCTGTCAGGTGAGTCTGGACTTGGATCTCAGGAGGACTCTCCTCTGGACAGAAGGTTTGAGGGAGTCCAGGGACACTTCCATGAGAATGGAGCGTTTCCCTCTGAGCTCCACCTCTGAAACTGTCGGAGGATGAAGAACCCGAGGTCTCCATCAGCTGCAGGAGATCATTGGATCTGCAGACCGGAATCCTGTCAGAATGTGAGGCATGGAAAGGAGAATCTTCACCTTTAAACTCACACTTTGAGCTTCAACTTCAGTTTATTTTTTGAAGGCTTTACATTTCTTTAACTTCAGGTTCTGGTATCTGAGATGCAGCTGAAGAGCAAAAACAGAAACACCAAGAAAAGTTTAACAACAAAGGTTTCCTGAATCGTCTGCTGCAGACTCCAGCCTGAGAAGGTTGTGTTCTGCAGGGCGAGGAGCTTTAGGAGCAGGTAAACGTGGACGAGACGTCCACCCGCTCAGAAAACACTCTAAAGCTAAGGAAGAAAACCAGGAGAAAACAGGAACCGCTCACCTCTGATGAGGTCATTGCTTTTGTGTTAATGTTCATTAATAAAACACAAACAATCACTTCCGTTTGTACAATAACAGATACACAGATTCATTTATTTAATATGAAGAACTATTTATTTACTTTGTTTTGAAATTTCCCTTCAGGATAAAGATTGGTCCAAACCACCACATGGGGGCGCCAAATCTTTCATCATGGACATTACTTTACGTCTTGCTCCGCCCTTACAGCTACGCCCACAACTCATACTGAACTCCTGCCGCTCTGCAGAAACTATGTCTTAGAAAACGACAGATTTTGGCTGAAAAAAATCATCATTAAAAGATGACGGAACAATTTGGGAAGAGATCAGGAGGTCAGAGTGGAAATCCAATTAAGCTATGATGTAAATTTAGTTATTTTGTTGTTTTTTTCATTTACAGTTATATATTTAATAGTAAAATTATTTATAAGTTGTTGTATAAACTATTCTGTAGTTTTAAAGCCTCCCCAGGTATTTCTGTTGGATCTGGTCAGTTCAGTCCCATTTGTTTTATATTTATATATTTTTTGTTTATTTGGGGACAATTAATCTCTGTTTATTTGTTTTTTGTCAATGTTTCTGCCTTTATATTTACGAGCAGTTGTTTTTTTCTATTAAGGCGCCCCTTCGCCCCATTCTCCACCTGGAGGGGGGCTTTGGCGTCTGGACTCTGGGGTTTATTCTTTTACTGTACGGTCTGAGTGCAGATGTCATCGGACCAAGCCCGAACCGCCAAAGAGTCTAGATGTTTATACAGCAGAGATAAGTCTTCACTCCCGTTCCTAACATCCCTCCTTATTGGAATAAACACTATACTGAACTCAAACTGAGCCGTAGATCCGGTTCTTCAGAAACCCGTCAGCACCGCGGCGCTTCTGCCACAGCAGATGCAGCAGCAGCTGTTCAGACGTGGAAACGCCAGAGACGTGCTGGTGTTCAGCGTGCAGCCGTCACAGTTTGTTTCCTAACAGACATGCAGATCATGATGGGTAATGTCTGTGTGCAGCAGACACAGCAGTAGATCCACTGCTATATTAATCCTCAGTAATCCTCTGCTGGCCACAGATCCTGCAGCAGCTCTAAAGCTGTTTTACACTCCGGCACCCCCACCCCCCCACAGCTGACTCCACAACCAAACGGACCAACCTCTCTTTGGTCACCCCCCCTCCCATTCTGTTCTTCAACTCGTTTTTAACTAATTCTTTGGTTTTATGTTGGGATTCATTCCTGTCATTGAAGGTCATCTTCCTGAAATCTTATTGGTCGACCTGCTTTGAGATAGTTGTAAAATAAACTTCCATCTCTGCAGTTTCAGAGTAATCCCCAACCTGGATCCTCCAGATCTCCAGAACCTCCTGAACCTCCAATCGCTGAGTCAATGAACACACCTGATGCAGGTAAGCAGCAGAGAGCAGGTTTGCCTGGACCTGAAGGACTGGAGTCGGGTTTTCTGAATGACTAAAGGTGTAACTCCGTCACAAGGAGGTTCTAATGCAGAACAGGCTCTCAGGAGTTTAGGTAAAAGCAGGTTGTTGTGTCAGGAAGGACATCCTACCCAAAACTGAAGCCAAAGAAAGCCAGTAAATCGCAATCGGGATTTGACAAGTTGCCATGGTAACCAGCTTAGTTCTGGAAGTAAAAATGAAAGTGTTTTCAGGTAAATGATTTAAATGAAGCAAAAACTCAAAGATCATTTGGCAGAGATGTGATGATGCAGGTGTTAAAGTTCACCTGAACTGTCCTACTCTTTCAGACAATAGCGCCCCCAAAGGAGCAGCTTGTAAATCTAACCAAGAAAAATCCTGCAGTCTTAAATTATGCAGATAACTTTTTAAAAAAATCATTGGTTTTCTCAGTGTTGTTATATATATATTTTTATTAGTTCTTATGAGTTTTATTTTATTTTAAAGGCCTTAGGGAAAGGTAAAATTCCTGTGGTTCAAGCGGGATTACTGTAGGTTAACAGATTTATGATTTATAAACTTTTGCTGTCATATTTTACAGCAGAAATCCATCACATGTTTATCACCAAGTTGTTTTTTTTTACTTTAAAAAGTGTAGTATAATTTAAATGTACAAAAAGCTAATTAAAAAATCCATCCATCTATCCATTTTCTTGACCGCTTTGTCCCTTTCGGGGTCGCGGGGGTGCCGGAGCCTATCCCGGCTACTGAAGGGCGAAGACGGGGTACACCCTGGACAGGTCGCCAGTCTGTCTCAGGGCCTCAATCACACACACATCCACTCTCACATCCACTCCTAGGGACAATTTAGAGTCACCAATGAACCTATGAAGCATGTTTTTGGATGGTGGGAGGAAGCCGGAGTCCCCGGTGAAAACCCACGCATGCACGGGGAGAACATGCAAACTCCACACAGAAAGGTCCCAGCCGGGATTTGAACCGGGGCCTTCTCGCTGTGAGGCGAGAGCGCTAACCACTGCGCCACCGTGCAGCCCTAATTAAAAAATAATAAAAATAAAAAAAAACAAAACTAATTATTTATTCAGTCTAAATAAATGTTTTCCCTTTTTTTTAGAGGTGGTTGTTTCTGTATATTAATATTTTAAATGGATCTTTCCACGTCTGTTCCTCAGTGATGCAGTTACAGACTACTTCCTGTGGGGGCGCTGTAACTCGTGCTACTTAAAGAAAAAGGGCGGGACTTTCATATTTACTTCCTTTCGAGTTAAACTTGACTTCACTATATTGCTGAATCAATGCGCCAGAAAACAGACTTTAAACATTCTTTTTTTCCAGACAAAATAAATTTAATTGGCGGAACTGTTGTTTATTTTGTAGCTGTGGCCATAACGAGGATATTATCCGCCGCGCGACAGTTTTCTGGAAACATCTGCTGTGAGTCCGGTTGCTAATGCTACTTTGCTAGCTATTTTGAATTAAGATGATTTTTTATGCACCTTGTCATTGACAAAAATGCAAATAAACACCGCAAACCTGATTTATACCGGAGTTTAGTACTTTGTATAGTGCATTATATATATGTTTTAACGATTTACTACATGTAAATGGCGGAGGAAATGGTCGTATTTAGCCTCTTAGCTAGTTTGATAGGAACAAAAGTTTAACATTTTCTTCTGTAAAGGGCTTCCAACGACCCCCAAAACATTTCAAAAGCTACCAAAATACAATATTTTACATCACATTTGGTATAAATACATATTCAACCCGACTGCATAAAACAAAATCTACAGACACAATAAAATCAAAGTTTAGGGAACAAAATTAACAGGCTTTGGTTTATCTTTATGTGGATACTCAATTGTAGCTTTTTCCCCTATACAGTCATACATACTAAAAGTAACCAATTTTTGTCAAATCAATAAAAGATCAAGCAAGCAACTTGCAGAATAAGTTTTAAAAATATTTAAGTAAATAAAACAAAATTACATCATCATTGTGTTGAAATTATTAAGATATATTTGTAGTTTAAAATAGAGATAATTTTAAAATTCAACCTGTAAGAGCATACTTAGATTGTTGAGATACTAGCTGACAGACTCATACAAATGAACACTCAGGATTTAATGTAATGCATTGAGTATACAGTTTGTAGATAAACTGAATTTACAAAGTAGGTGTACCATATTTTGAATAAATGACTAGATGCCCTAAAGTTTGTTTTTACGTTACATATAGAATTTTTAGAAGTTTTAGACATTAAATGGACCAGTTCTGGAAGTCAGAAGAAAACACACCTGCAAGGAATGAACGCTTAGTCTTAATAAACACAATCTAAACATGTTAAAATGTTCTGCTATCTGAATGTTTCATCACTATGATTGGATTTTTAAGTTTATTATCGGTTTGTTCTGTAACAGAATGGAGGACATAAATGGGCTGTCAGTGTGGTACTCTGACAGTGACATTTTCTGACATTTAAAAAAAGTTTTTAGGAGTTTTTATTTTTTTTTATCATAAAAATGACAATTATTTATCTCTAACCCTTGATGTTTCCCTGAAATAAAAAAAAAATCTGTTTAATAACAAGCATTAGCAGTTAGCGTGCAGGAATGTAGTATGGAAGCCAGATAAATACTGAAATTAAACACACATAATTTTATTCCACTGTAAAAAGATTTCCTAGTTAAAACATAGTGAGGATAAATGTTATTAATGCAGAGACAATAATATAATTTTTGGCTTTTTGCTTTAATAGACGGATTTTTGAAAGTTGTGATGACGTCCTGCAAGACTGGAGACCGCCAAACCTTTTCAGTGAGTCCGGGAAGTCTTTCAGTGGTTTACAGGTAAGAACCCAACGCTGTAACAAGGCCTGTCTATGAGCTGTGTTCAGTAGTAACAGGACACATCTTTCAGCCCCTATTTAAATGTAAAGTATGAGTAACAATATTCTGGCACGTGCTTTAAAGCACGCAGCGGCTGGGATTTTTTATTGAACTGAAGTCAGTCGCGACGCAACACCGCGGGGTAAATTCACCTGGCGGGACCGCTGGGCTGGGGGCTCCAGTTCTACAAGTGGATCCACCCAGCCTCCGTCAGAAAGACTCGGGCACCAACGCGACAGCGGGCAGGCGGTCTTTCATACCCTACATGTCCCGGTCCGCCCACCGGGCGGAGATTCAGCGCTGATGGACTCTTCCCTCTTCACTAGTCAGGAAATCCCGGGTAGGTTATTTTTCTCCACTTAGTAATCTGATTACCAGTGGGTCATCTGATCTGATCTGAGGTCTAACACACGTAAAGATACTAAGATCATCCTTCATAAAACAAAAAGATCGGCGGTCCTGCCAGAAAACGTGGAAATACTTTGAATAGACAACAAGATCAGCCTAAACGTTCACTATTGAGAGTAAACTCACTCAGATCTTGTTCAAATGTTTTCTACAAGTTCTCCTTTATCAGCTGACAGCAATAATTTACCAGTGAAAAGTCACCTTCTAGTTTTTCCAGCTCTGCTTGTACAATTGTAACACAGCAGTAAACAGACATCAATACCATTCCAATATGGCTTCCAGCTTTGTGTACACAACGAGCTAGTATGCCATCTCTAGTGATAAATAACTCATTGGTCATGCCTCTCATCCTCAGTGTTGATTGTGCGTTTGCTGCATCTGTGGGCAAAGTTTTTGTGACCAGAGGCCTCCTAAGTTTGAGTTTGTGCTCACAAATGTCCACTCTGAAACCTCTAAATTACCCTTTTCGTCTCCAGATTCTCAGCAGTGACCGAGTGGAACATTCAAAAAATATCTTCGCAATTTTTTATGTTTTATTAAATAAATATTTTAGTATAAAAGAGCTTTAAGAGGAGGTATTTATTTTTGCTGAAAATGCTTTTTTTGCCGCTTGAAGGTTCACTTCTCCTGGAAGTTTTCTTGATTATTAATAAGGAGAAAAAAATCAACAGCATGAGTTAGTAGAGACATCAGCCTCCCTGTGGCATGACACGCCCTGACGGTAGTCATGGGACGCCGTTACACTCACATTATTCAACAGAAAACACTCGTTTCACTTCAACATGTCGCGTTTAAACCATCAAAGAGCTGCATGAAGCTCTCAGACGACTTTAATCTGTTTGGCAGCTTAGTATCAGTTTGTGATGAGGTCTAACCCGTCTTCACTCAGCGCTCATCTGTTCAAGAATGTGTTGCTGCAGACACACAAACGCACACAAACACACACCAACACACACACTTTCAAAACGGAACAATGCAGACAAAGTTTGACCTAAACTTCTTTTTCTTTTGTTTAGTGGAAATGAAAAAAATCCTCACTGATCAGATGTCAATAAACCTCATTAATGGACGGAAGCACCAGTTGGGTCAAAAAGTTCTTGTTTTTCATTGCACTGTTTTATTATTATTTTTTTAAGTTTGCAAAGAAAAAGCAACAAAAAATTAAAAGATTTAGTCAGAAGTTTGAACCAGTCTCTCTTTTGAGGAAACTAGAGTTCAGCGATGATATGGAAACAAAAAAACACAGAAGTGAAAAAGTTCATTTTTACAGTCATGCTATAGAGATTTACATTTAAGAAAATGAGGACTATTCGGAAAGACAAGCTAGACAAGACGAGCTTTTTTGAGTCGATCCATCCATTTTCTGAACCTGCTGAATCTCTTTTGGGTTCTCGCGTTGCTGGAGCCTGTCCTGGCTACTGTTGGGTGAAGATGAGGTTCATCCTGGACTGGATGCCAATCTGTTGCAGGACCAAACACTCACATTCACAGCTAGGGGCAATTTAGATCCGGGAGTGTCAAACTCAATCACACGGGGCCAAAATCCAAAACACACCTTAGGTCCAACAGGACAAACATTTATTAAACACTCTAAAACTACATTTTTAAAACTTTAAAACTGTAACTTTTTAACATTACTATGAATGAAAACAGACAGGAATATTATTCCAGAACAAATTAACTTAATACTTGCTGCTAGTGAATCTTTCAACATGTGACCAGACTGACCTGTGGCAACATCCTAAAGGCAGAAGCTCAAACAGGTGCTTGGCGAGGTGGGTGGGACTGCTGCAGTTACTTTGATTTCCAGATGGGCAGCAAATGATCATGAGTTGCTTTAATGACCCTCTGCAGAGGCTTTTTGTCCGTCCGTGTGGAGCTTGGGTACCATACAGTCGGAGAGTAAATGAGGGCGCTCTCCTTAGGAGGAAGTGCAGCTGCTGCTGGGCCTTCTTCACCGTGGCCCTGGTGTTTGTAGAGTTTAGTGGAGTTTAGATCTAATTCCAAACTCAAATGAAGCGAATAGGGGTGCCACGATTATTCGACTAATCAACTATTAAAATAGTCGACAACTAAATTAATAGTAGATTAGTCGTTATTTTATATTATATGGAGTCAAGAGTGTAGTAAAGTTGAAAGTTATAAAGACAGTCTGCTAGTTTTCTAAGGTTTTTTAGGCTATTTTGGAGTTTCGCTAATATTTCAGCTACATGCTAGCTATTTTGGCTAATTTTGGCCTTTTTGTTTTTAAGGCTATTTTAAATTTTAGCTAATGTTTCAGCTGCAAGCCAACTATTTTGGCTAACTTAGGGTTTTTTTTCTGTTTTTAGGCTAAGTTGGCATTTCACTAATATTTTAGCTGACTTTTTAGCTTCAGCGATTGTAGCTATGAATTTTAGCATCTTCATTTAGCACTAGCATCTTCAGCGGCCAAATTCAGCTTACAGCATTCACACAAGCATTATCCCGGGTAATGCCACATATCTAATTTTTAGTTCGTTTAAAGCTAACGATGGTTAAGATGTGTGCTTTTCATCCAGTTTACGCATAACCCGATTAGTCGACTAATCCGAAAAAATAATCCGTGATTAGTTGACTATTAAAATAATTGTTTGTGGCAGCACTAGTAATTAAAATAACTCCAGTTGTAAAGAAAAATGAAAGTTTCCAGTCGCTCAGGTGTGAGACGCTGCTGTCAGTTTAGCAGCAGAAAACACCCACAGCTTTTTGTACCGTTTTTCTCAGTGCACTAGATGTCATATTTATAAATGTCGCTAATTCCATTAAATTAATTAGACTTAAAAGCATTGGCCTTCAACAACACTCGGGACGCACATCTATCTCTGCTGGGTGCAGGAAATAGATAAATCCTGTGCAATACTCTGAGAGCCTTTTTAAAATGAGATTCCTCCCTTCCATTTTTAATAATTAGTCATTGAACATTTATGAATAGTGCCAGTCCTTCTGAAACAAGCCTGAAGATAAAGCAATTTTGAGAGAAATGATGAAGTGGACTCAGTCTGCTTTGTGAGCAGCAACAGACAGAAGATCAAAGTTGTTATCCTGAAAAGAAAAACAAGAAAATTATGACTGAAAGCTGTAAAGGGATTTCAGCCAAAAGCTAACTGAACTTGTCTTGGTTATTTTGTAATTTAATTTATATTTTGTATTCATAAAACACTTTCAGTTTAAATATAGATCATTTTCCCTCATTAGTCATTTGTCTAAAAACTACGGTATTAAATGCTATTAGATGATAGTCATCCAGTAAGTGAACATATTTTTTTTTAATTTGTAGTAAGAAATTATATTTAATGTATGCCATCAGTGGAATAAAAAACAAACATGAATTTGACATATAACATCATCCTTTACCCAGATTATAGAGCCCAATCCAGCTAGCTACCACCCATTACTAGTCCCTTAAGATCACTACGCTGTTCACCAGGCGACTGACTAGCATAGCAGGCTCCATCGCTCCAGCTCTGTGGGCTCTGTGACAGGCCATCCTCACATTAAGCAGCCATATTGGAGTTGCTTTCAACCCGCTGATCGAGTCACTGAAAACGTCTCGTGTCCAAAGCTGAGTCCCTGATTAGTTGACGCACTGTATCTGCTGCCCAAATCTTGCCACAGGACCTGAGATCGCGCCTGTACATCGACTTAATGTTGAAACTCAACTGAATGCATCTTTAGGACGTATTCTGTCTGGTAGACTTTAGTGTTGTGATGATCAACTTGTCTGTGATGTAAAAATGACTCTTATATAAAGAAGGAAAAACTTCATTTTAAATAACACACAATAGCTTAAATCAGTTCTGGACTAGAAACAGTGGGACTGAAGAAAAGACAGGAAGCAGAGCTGGAGGTAGCAGAGATGAAGATGCTGAGGTTCTCTTTGGGAGTGACCAGGATGGATAGGATCAGGAATGAATACATCAGAGGGACAGCACATGTTAGAGGTTTTGGAGATAAAGTCAGAGAGGCCAGACTGAGATGGTTTGGACATGTTCAGAGGAGAGACAGTGAATATATTGGTAGAAGGATGCTGAGTCTAGAGCTGCCAGGAAAGAGGTCTAGAGGAAGACCAAAGAGGAGGTTTATGGATGCAGTGAATGAAGACATGAAGGTGGCTGGTGTTAGAGTGGAGGATGCTGAAGACAGGCTTAGATGGAGGAAACTGATTCGCTGTGGAGACCCCTGAAGGGAAAAGCCCAAAGGAAAAGAAGAAGAGCTTAAATCAGTTCATGTCAGGATCAAACAACGTTTAACTTCTGCTATTTGGGTTTATCTGCTGCTGTAAATACAGACTGCAGGATCCTGGAGCAGGTTAGCAATAAATGCCCATGTTTTGTTTTGACTTTACGGAGTGAATGAAGAGCTGCACATCATCTGTTATCACAGGAAAAAATGCCATCGGAAAACAAAGGCAAAGTCTGGGTCAGCTTATCAAACACGCACACGCATACATCATTTGTCTCCATGTCTTTATGCACACGCTCATGCACGCTATCAGCTAAACATAACATCTGTTTGTGTTTTCAGCCTGACTGGCAGTTTCAGAGCGAACGCTCGTCAACTGATGCATATCCAGGCTGAACCAAAATAGAAACTTCTGCTTTTATCCTCTAAACATTGTGTTTGAGTTGAACAACAGAGAGAAGTGGCTCTAAATGAGTCTTTTCCATGTTTTTAATAGAAAATGCTTTCATTTTACAGTCAGTAAGTCACATTTATCATTGAACTTGTTCCTTTTTTGGCAGCATTGTAACCAGATTTACATTTTGTGTTTATAAAAAATACATTGAGTTTAAATACAGATAATTTACATTTTTACCTCATTAGTTATTTGTCTAAAAATAATATTGCATTTTCTCTGAAATTGCTCAAATTGTGTCATTTTCTAGAAAGGATGCACAATAATCTTGGCTCTATAAGTTTAGGCAGATATGAAAATGTCTGCTGATTGGTTGCTCTGACCGTTCAGTCATGATGAATGCATCTGTGAGCCCGAAACAGGTGTCAGCCATGTTTACGCGTTTATTGTACGTAGTACTATTAGAGCGCGAGACATGTGAATTCTGGTTCTGCAATAAATCACTAATGTGAAAAGCAGATTAACCCTTTAGCTCCAGTATTTGGTTCTTTGAACTACCCTAACTCTTCTACTGTTTTTGCAATTAATGTAATTCCTACAAATTTTGACAATCTTAATATTTTATGGTTTCAGTGTGTCAAATATTGTATCCAAAAGAGTGAATGCTGTTGGGAGTGTTAAAGGGTTAATTAATCCTTTGTTTGGTAAATGTTACGATTAACTCAAGCATGGTGCTGAATAAGTGCTAAGTCAGCAAAAAAAAAAATTAAACATCTGAAGTGTAGTAAAAGTTTAAATGCTCGGTTGTGTGAATCTCGTATGTTATCAGTTTGGGAATTGACTCATTTCCTTGTCACCATCTCAAGTTTTTTATTTATTTCTAGATAATCTGAATACCAGGCAGGTCTGCTTGAGCTATTTGTTATTGTTTTCTATCTTATCTTATCTTATCTTATCTTATCTTATCTTATCTTATGGAATCATCTTTAATAAGGTAAACTGCAAAGAAGATGCAGTTATTGTTCAACATGGTTATTATTCATACATATGTATAATTTTATAATGCACTTAAGTGTTACTTCCATGTTTTTGTGTTTCCATTGTGTCTTGTTATCATCAGTTCCATAATCGTTTGGTTTCTTTTACTCTTTTCCAGTCGTTTTTTTACATCCAGTCTAGCAGTTTCTCATGTCCTTGTTCTGGCTGGATCGTTGTTTTAAGTGTTTGATTAATGTGCCTTGTTTGTGTTCAGTTTAATAACTAAATGATATCATCAATCTCCTGCTGCCTCCACCCTGCATTTAACCTACTTCTTTCAACAGCTATGGGCATTTTTAGGGTTGAAAATTGTAAGTTCATTCTTCTTATCAGACAAATGTTAGAGTAAAAGATGAATTTTACTTTAAAGTCTCGCTTCGATCATCTGTTTATTGTCAAAGTCTTTTTTTGTGATAATGCAATCTTAACCAAATCCAAAAGTCTATGTTGTTTTCTAGGACATAGTTTCTGCAGAGAGGCATGAGTTTAATAGAAATTCACCTCTGAGTTGCCAGTGAGACTGTAAGTGTGGACAGAGCAACCCCACCCCCCTTCCCGTCACCCATAACAGAGAGCTCTCTGTTTACAAGCTCTCCCTCTAGCTTACAGCTCCTCACACCCCAACCTAACATTAGCGGTGCAACAAAAATGGCGAGCAATATTGGAGCTATCCACACGTACAAGTCTGAGCCAGATACTAGCTAAGACCAAGAGGACCTGGCTGCAGACATCAACGTTCAGAACCTTAAGTCTTCGACCAGAAGTGGAAGCACCACCACAAATCGCCTTTTTCCATTTAAGGTTTTAATACATTTTATTTATAATTCTGAAAACTTTTTGGTTACGTTTGAGTAAGTTGTCTAATTCCTGCTTCCGGCCAGTGATCTCTGCCATCTTGTCTGCAGTCAGGTCGTCTCGCTTAGCGAAACAAAACCAAGACGTTCATGGATCTAGTCGTCTACAAGTGGATGCATCAGAATGGAGCGAAGCTGGGAGCTATTGATTATTTTTTACGTCACGAATACAATCTTTTTCAAAATTTTCATCTGCTCTCGATTCACAATTTAAATAAATACTCATGAAATTTTAAGCTTAATGTTCTCAATCATCAGAAGAATGCCTCAAGAACACATATAACCTTTAACCCTTCCGCTCTCTTTGGGGTCCAGATGACTCCAACCACATATTGATATGTGATTTCTTCCATGACAAAGGTGGACAGGATTTTATGTCTGTCATGGACATTAGTGAAACTCAAAAATCAAAGATAAAAAAAAGTTCAGCGCACTGTCTTGGGGGGTCCAGATGACCCCACTCTTAATGTAAACAAACTAAGGAGAGCGGAAGGGTTAAAACACAACTTTCATCAGAGTAGGTCTTTAGAGTTTTAACTTGTTAAATATTAAAGTGATTTCTTATGCAGTTAATCAATCCTTGATTTAGTGGTTTGATAAAAGTATACGAGAAGAAACGCGGTATTCCTCTAACCCTCGGATCCCGTGACAGCGACCTCTAGCGGTCACGCGTTGCGCCTGCGCATTCGTAGGACAGATCTCCAGAGCGACCTGTCTCTTTAAGGTGGTGTCAAAGCCGATTAGCGCTGATCTCTGCCGTGATTCCGTTTGCACCGTCTGTTCCCGGAGTCTGTTTCTGCGCCGCGCGCCTCGCTTTGTTCTTTTCGCGTTTTTTTCTCCCGCGCGCAGAGTCGCGCGGTAACTCGTCGCTCTGAAGTTTCCAGCATGCGCGCCTCGTGAAGCTCTTTGAGCTGCAGGAGAGTCTTGAGCTGCGGAGTGATGCGCGCGGCGCGGCGCGCGCTCCAACTTTTTCTACCATGGTAAGCCTGGATTACCTTTTCCAGCAGAGATATTATCCGCCTTCTCTTTGGTATCCATCCGCTAAAAATACCGCCGGCTGCGGCGTGCGCGCTGAGATGTGACGGTCCGCACGTGAAAGTTTCCAAAGGAGTGTAAAATGCAGAAGAGCGTGCGCTACAACGAGGGCCACGCGCTGCACCTGTCGGGGATCGCGCGTAAAGAGGGCACAAAGCGCGGCTTCCTGAGCAAGAAGACCACGGAGAACAGCCGCTGGACCGAGAAGTACTTCGCCCTCCACCAGAACCTGCTCTTCTACTTCGAGAACGAGCAGAGCACGAGACCCTCAGGTATATACCTGCTGGAAGGATGCACGTGCGAGCGCGCACCTGCGCCTAAGGTCTCCGCCATCAGCAAGGAGCCCACGGAGAAACAGCAGGTGCGTCCAGGTCGATGTGCGCTCTCTTCAGGGTTTTAGACTTCAAGTTTTGAAGTTCATCTTGAGCAAAAACAAACGGGTTTATAGGGGAAAAATCTAAAAGAAAACTTTCCAGCCCGGTTATAAATGTTAAAGTGTTCCTTTGAGGTCGCAGCATATCTTAGTGATTCTTCTTAATATTCGGAGTGAAATTTAGCCATCAGCTGTTGGAGCTGCTGGAATGAACAGACCTCAGCTCTGCTTTCAGGGGCTCTGCAGAGGATTCTGGTGAGATTTGATCTCCAGTCACTGTAACAGTTTGAAAGATTTTCTTGGAATCTAAAATTAACAGCTGATTGTGTTAAATACAAAATGCAAACCTATCACATTGTTTTTATCATGTTTAAACAAGTAGATTCTGCATAAAATGTGTTTTATTGATAATGTTGTGGAAACTTGCTGCTCTTTATCTAATGATAACATAAGAAATTGTTCAAAAGTATTAAAACAAACTAAAACAGGTAAAGATATTGACTAAAGCAAACAATTACAAAATAAATCAGAAGAGTTGTAAATAAGTATAGAACATTTCTAACTTATGGAAGTTACATTTGTTTAAACATTTGTAAAGAACAAACAATATGCCTGTACAGCAGCTAACCACCATCCAGCTAACCTGGATGAATATACCTTTAGATGCCCAGTAGAGTTTGCCCCACACTGGTTCCCTCACTGTGGTGCCCCTGAGAGAGGCTTTAATCCCACGTTTTCCCAAAAAGCAGTTTTCTCTTTAAACAAAGGTTAAAAGGATTGTAACCGATCAGTGACTGAAAAAATTGGATTAAAAATCTGTAAACTGAATGTTAAAAAGAACAAAAACCAATTGATCTGCACTTTTGTAGTTTTTGTAATTCCGAGGGGTACTTCAAAGGTAATCTGGAATATCCCAAGTGGGCTGACATCAACAGACACTCAGGTGAGAGAAGCAGGTGACGAGGAAGTGATGGGGAAGTTTGTTCAGGACAGGTGCTGGTGGAGACATTTTTCCAGAAAAGAGAGGAGCACATAGAGATCTAACAGTGGAGAGAGGAGAACACGAGTTGATTACATCTCGTGCAAATGTTGTAATTTTGGAAGAGAAGTTGTTTGTGGTTTGATTTTTGAGAAGAAGGTAGCCATGCAGAATGATGGAAACTCCAGAGGAATAAAGCTGATGTGTCACACAATGACATTATGGTAAAGAGTAGAGGAAGATACACAGTTTTTTTAGCAACAGTATGGTTTTATATTTACTTTGAGGATGCTGTTGGAGAAGAACAGAGAAGATCAGAAGGAGCTGCTTTGAGCGTTTGAATCTAGAGAAAGTCTGATATGATCAAGAGGGAGGAGCTAGGAACCTTGTAGATGTTCAGAACAAGGATAAAAGCTGACAGACAGTGGTTGGATGTCCTGTAGGTGTGACAGAAGTTAAAGGTGGAGGTGGGATTGCACCAAGGATCAGCTTTGAGCTCCTTCTTGTCATAACGGTTGCTGTGAGAGCTCGGAGTTGGAGTCAAGAGACGTTTGGAGGAAGTTGAGAGGTGTGTACAAGCAAGTCAGATGTGATGTGACCAAAGAGTGTCAACCAGAATGAAAGGAAAGGTATTATTATCATTTATGCAGATTTTAAAGAACAATTTTGCTGATTACTAACAAAGAAATCTGTCAAAAGGTTTATCTCAGGGATGAATATTTATTGGAATCTGATATGAAAGGACATTTAACGGCATTGAAATAGTAATTCTGAGCATTGGTTGAAGTTTAAATTTGATCTAAATTCATCAATGCACCTTCAACAACCTGAGTATGTGAGCTGACAGATTTTTTTCCACACTAAAGAGTTATCTATTATATCACGACCTCTATCACTGTGTTTACATCCAACCAGCTTTCCTGCTACTCGAGAACTTGCTCATAAGAGACCCTTTTCACGTGACATCACACATCGCCGGTCATCTGCAGGTTTGTATGGTTTAGAACGGCAAAGCTGACAGCTGAACGCTTTTAAAGCAATTTTACATAAATAATCAAATGTAACCTTATAGTTGTAAAAGAAATTTGTACAATATTTATTTTAGAAATGTCCTACTTGGTTGTATTTGTTTTCCTCTCTTAGATAGTTCACAAATCAGAGTACAAATGTCAGTAATCCCGTCTGCAATCAGAACGCTGCAGCTTCTGTAGCTGCCTCCCCAAATTCCTATGGATGATATTAAACGAGTTGTGGATTATTTCTCTCTGACAACCCGGTTAAAGTTAGACGAAGGTTACAAGTACTTCACTGATGCTGCTTGATTGTTTATGAAGGTAATTATGATTTCATTCTTTTAATCTCTGAGACGTGAAGCTGCAGAAGATCTTTTTTCCCCAGTTAAAAACTTTCCTATACCCTTAAAGGTGAGCACAGGTTTTTTCTTGCAGATCCCTTGAGGATGGAATGGCCTCTTAAATACAAAGTACTCGTAAGGATAGTGGAAGCACTTATGACGTACAGGTGATGCTGTCGTACGGTGTCCTTACGCCACGCTCTATTTGTTCGTAAGGTGTGAGTACTGGCTCCTTAATGTCCACGCACAAATGTGCACGTGATACGTGGGACGTCCACACAAATTACACTCTGATTGTCTCTTTTTAAACAGTCAGGCTGCAGCAAGGAACATGAGCAGCACTAACGGGATCCTTGTTCAGTCTGCAGGATTTGGTGAGGGGTTGAAAAAATCTGTACGACACGCCTTCCTCTCACCTACTTCCCCCTATGTTGTAGAAGTGTTCACAACGACCTGTAGGGCCGCAGCACACCCATAGATAAACATGAGCATTTTCTCTGTATGTGCTCATTGAGCGGTCTATGGCCTCATTATTCGGTGTGGGTCACCTGCGTGCCCCGTACAGGTTTGACCATTTTCACAGCTCGTTTCCACCTGTAAGGGAAGTTGGGACTAAAACTTAAGGAGTTAAAAATAACACACACAATGCATTAAAATCCTACAGTGTGGGGAAAACAAAATGAATGTGCATGGAGACCCCTGGACCTGAACACCCCCACCTGCTTTAGGATTATTGACTCTCTTCTTAATCTACTTTCCTGTTTTGCTCACTGATCTTTTATAGCAGTGATTGAGCGCCAACACTGAAGTAAAACACTGATGTACTAAAAAAAGAACACTTAAAGAAGTCCTCTTGGATTGCTTATCCTCAATTCCTTTTTCCTTTGAGCTGAACTGAGTTGAACTGAAGTAAACGTTAAGCCTGGATCAGGATTACACTCTGTTTGTTTGGAACCAAAAGGGATCTTTGTTTGGCTTTGTGCTCAATTGTTTTTGGTAAATCTGAATGTAGAATTTGTAGTTTTATTAACTCTAAAAAAGAAAGCAGAAGTTTAGGTATTTATCGGCACAATAGATTTTGACTCAATTCTATCATACTTGTCTTTCATCTGGCCTGAACAGGATTTTGTTGGGAATTTAGATTGAAAATGTACTGGTGGTTGTCATTGTTTATCCAATCTTTACATCAGGTTGAACTTGTAGTCTGTTCTTGGAACAGTTTACTAGTAGAATGAGGAATATTTATTGGTATGTTTATATTTTTTATTGTCGAACTGTAATGTTGAACTCAAAAAGCTTCTTTTAGAAAACTAAAACGAGCTAATTATTAGGTCAAAAAAGGGAAAATTAATCAAAATAAAACTTTGGTAAAATCTAAAACCAAGAATCCAAAACATTTGTAACAAACCCATGTCAGATACAAACACTTGGGCGGTCACATCGTCTCCACTGCAGTGTGACAGACTGGCATTAGAGCTACAGGGGGCCCCCCGCCCGCCTGCCTGCCCGCTTGTCCACTTGCCCGCTTGCCTGGCTGGGCTTAGACTTTAAGCGCCAGTTGTGTGAGTTCTAGTGACAAGTGAACAGGAACCTAGACTGGACATCACTGCCACATTTCACATCTACAGTCATCACAAAGCAAGTCTAGGCTCTCAGAAATGCACTTTGTCTGTTTAAATAAATGCTAGGAACATTTGTTGGAAAAGTTTGGGGTTCTGTTGAGATTTTTTTTTTTTTTTATGCAACAACCAAACGCAAAGTAGTGCTAAAAGGCATCTCTGTTTGCACTTTTTTGTGTTTTTTCCAGTTTGAGATTTTGTTTGTTATGTCTATGTCGGGTTTTGATTTGTTGATTTGGAAGCAGGTAATGATCAAATGAAGAAAAGTTTAAGCCGAGAACTATTTAGTTAAGTTCAAAAATACCTCAATATTTCCCAGAGAGGAAAGTAGAATTAAAAGGAATTTATTTTCTCAAATTCTTCAGAAGTCTCGGTTTGTGACTGTAGGTTGGTGTTGAAGCAGACCTGAAGAAAACATTTCAGCCTATGTTGAAGTAAAGCTTCTTAAACTGAAGTTCTCATGAACATGACAGCTTCATAGTAATAGTGCTGCCACAAATGATTATTTTAATAGTCGACTAATCACCAATTATTTTTTCCAATTAGTCGACTAATCGGGTCATTCGCAAACTGGATGTAAAGCACACAACTTAACCATCATTAGCTTTAAACGAACTAAAAACTAGATGTATAGCATTACCGGTGATAATACTAGTGTGAATGCTGTAAGCTGAATGTTGCCACTGAAGATTCTGAAATTGAAAAACTAAAAACACTGAAGTTAATAGCTGAAATCACTGAAGTTAAGAGCTGAAAACGCTGAATGTGATAGCCAGCTAAAATATTAGTTAGATAAAGCCTCCAGTTGACCTGGTATTCCTGGCTTTGACACGCGGTGGTTGCGCCGCAGAGCTCCTGCCCTGCAGTGAGGAGGATTTCTGACACAACCCATCATTGTCTGATCTTTGCCAAACGAAAGCCACTCTGTGGCGCTGACACCAGGCTGAATCTGATGCCCAGGGTTGGGATGATGAAACACTCAAGTTGGATAAATCATCGGAGGACGTCAAGCTTTCTCTTTCTCTTTTCATGTCCGCTCTTCTTTATGTTGTTGCAGCTTCATTTACCCAGGAACCTGTATCTCTAATCAGCATCTTTATCAAATGAGGCAGATGCATAAACAACGTTTTAGTTTCAATGTAATCGAAGACCGACTTATTTATTACAGTACAATTTAGTTTTAAACGTTTATTTTTTTATGAGCTTCTAAAACACAGTAAAGTTTTAGTTCCAAGTGTCTCTACGGGTGAAAATGGTCAAACCTGTAAGGATCATGCAGGTGACACGCCTGAAATATCAAGGTGTTAGACCGCTCAATGATCCCGTAGAGAGAATAAATGTTCAAGCACATTTTTTCTACATGCTTGCTGTGGGTGACAGGTCATACTGAACACTTACACAACATGTAAGGGTCAGTAAAAAGTGCATTTACACCAAACGTGATTTGCGCGACAAATTCGCAGCCTCTGTCCTTCATTAGTTTCCTCCATTAAAACAAGATTAAATCAAATGAAGTTGGCATCAGAAATAAAGGAACTATTTTTCAATAAAGTTAAAGTTTTGGTCTCACTGACTCAAATATAACTAAAGTGCATTTTGTGGTGCTGAACGCTCACGACTATTCAACCTCACTATACTCTGACTCTATAGAATTCCAGACGATGTGATGTTCTTGCTCGTAGCAGGACAGTTAGCATTTCTACATGTCTGTAGAAAGACTTGATCTCTTTAGAGAGCAGATGTTCCTTCAGCAGAAACTTTGCTCCAATGAGGTAGAGCCGGGGTGTCAAACTCAACCGCTCAGGGGGCCAAAATCCAAAACACACAGGATAAACATTTATTGAACACCTAAAAATAAAATTTTAAACTTTAAAAACGTAACTTTTAACATAATTATGAACTAGATATATAGCATTACCTGCAATAATGCTAGTGTGAATGCTGGAAGCTGAATTTGGCTGATAAAAAAGAGAGAGAAACGAGTAATCGACTAATAAATTAGTTGTTGAACATTTTATTAGTCGATTAGTCCTCGACTAATTGACTAATCATGGCAGCTCTATCACAACAATGCGTTTCATTTTCATGACTTCCCTTTAGATGGCCGTACGATCCTCAAGGGAACTACCTGTGGTCCCCTTAAGATGCTACCTCCTTAATGCTACCTACTCTTTGAACTCTCGTTCCTCAAGCACAAGTCTTGATAGACTCTTACAGGCGTGGCCTAAAAACCTTTGGCTTTAATTCTGAATCGAGAAGACTTCCCAATGTTATGCAGAACCAAATCAGACCCGGAGGCTGAACGAGATTCAGATGATAACATGCCACTAAAGTGAATCAATTCTTAAAGCTAAAAACTGCGTCATACCTAATCTGACATTTCTGCATATTGTCCTTTCTTTGGCATCAATGTGGTGAAAATGTCGTTTTTTTTTCTTCTCCCTTTGTCTCTCTGATTGAAACATGATAGCTTGTGGTGGCAGAGCGTTTTCGCATGAGGCTCAGTTGGTACGAAGGTCATCTTCCTGTCAGAATATTAATGGTTTGATTATTCAGCCCCGCCATATGTCAGAGTGTCCTTGGGCAGGACAGTGAATCTTAATGCGCTCACTGCTGTGAGATAGAAGCAATGCATGCTTTCCATGGAGTTCATTAAATAATGAGCACAGGTGAGAAACACCTGGGAAAGGGTTATAAATAAGGTCAGTTATCGTTTATTACTTAATCAGAAACAGGCAAAAGGTCAAATTTAAAACGGCTGAGCTAAACGAGGGTTAGAGAACATTTCTAAAAACTACATTTTTATTCCTTAAATGTCAGCAAAGTAACCAACAAGAGCACAAAAAGTACTGAACTGGAAGATAAAACAACACTAAACGTTTATAATTGATGATGTGTGTCAGACGACAGGTTAATCTGATGCGTACGGTATAGGGCTGACACGATTAGTCAAATAATCGACTATTAAAATAGTCAACGACTAATTTAATAGTCGATTAGTCGTTACTTTATATTATATGGCGTCAGAGTGTAGTAAAGCTGAAATTTATAATGGCGTTATGCCAGCTTTTTGGAATATTTTGGCATTTATTAAGGCTTCTTAGGCTATTTTGGAGCTTAGCCAATATTTCAGCTACATACTAGGTATTTTGGCAAATTTAGGATTTTTTCCTTTTTTAAGCTAATTTGGAGTTTAGCTAATATTTTAGCTGGCTATCAGTTTCAGCGTTTTTAGCTATTAATTTCAACAAATTCAGCTTCCAGCATTCACACTAGCGTTATCGCAGGTAATGTTATATATCTAGTTTTTAGTTTGATATAAAAATAAGAAAAATAATCCTACCTTCCCGAATTCTCACATAACTTTTTAACTCAGACACAGTCTGCACTCGTCACCACTGAACTTTGTGTCGTGGTGAGTTCAGTTGCAATTGGACATCAATAAAGTTTAGCATAGTAGAATTGGAAAAAACAAACAATAATTTACAATATTTTACATATGCTGAAGTTGTCTTGATTGGCTTTATTAAAAAAATATGTATCGATTACAGGCTTTCCAAATGCTTTAAAAAAAAAAAAAAGAAAAAGCACGAGTTGAGCATCTGACAGCATGTTGCCCATTTTATTTTGATTAATTTTTTCAAAACGAATATTGTAAATGAATATCAACCTAAATATCGGCAATCGGCCACTCACACTTTAAAAAGTATTATATCTGCCTTGGAAAGAAAACAAATTGGTCGATCCCTAATAAAAAGCCGATTTTCTCCGCTGTAGAATCAGCTGAGGATCACTTCCCAGCTGTGCAGCTCTGCGTATCAGTGTGAGGCTGCTTTTTACGTCATTAGTTGAAGAGTTACTGAAATCAAAAGACTTTAAACACTGAAGCTAAAGCTACAATGTTAAAAGATTAAGGCAAACTTGGTTTTTTTCATGTAAGTAAACAGAACTTCACTCTTATATTTTTCAACCACCAAAATCAATCGATAGCTTTATTTTGAAAATAGGACGCTTCAACGACCCTTTATTTTGAAGATTTGTTTACTTCCGGTGACATTAGTGCTATGCATTCAGCTTTTTTAAAAAATTTAATTTATAAACATAAAATCCAGCATTATTATGCATTTTAGAACAATAAATACATTATGCCTGAGTTGTATTTTAGTACACAGTACTGCATTTATTAGGATCCAGAATCAGCAATCTTGGATGCCGTGAATATTTGTACTTGAATCTTCCAGAGCAGATATTGAGCATCATAGTACCCATACTGGTTACAACTCTAATTAATAACGTCTGACTGTAGAGCTGGTTTGTTGAACTCCAGTGTTTTCACTGAACACTGATGATATAATGAGTTTTGTGGCATTAAAATGTGAATTAATGTTGACCTTTGATCCTGCACGAACACGCCGTTCTTCCTGCGTTTTCCTGAGCTCGCCTCGCACACGGCGCTGCTTTGGGAGGCTGTTGTTCTCTACTAAGAATAGCATCTTTGCTGGGCCTGTTTGCCTGCAGCCACAGTCTGAATTACCAACTCGACACAAACACACCTCACTGTAACCTCTGCTACAGTCCTCAAGCGCTACTGCCTTGCTCATCTTCCAACCCCCTCTACCCAGTTCACCTGATTACCTGGATCAGGGGATTCCAGAGTCCGACTGACTGAACACACCTGATCCAGGTAATCAACAGCAACCAGGGCAGGGTTAAATCAGTAAGCTCTCTAGGAACAGGCATAGTCACATGCAGCCATACAGGGGATGGACCGGTACTGGTGCTGTGGGGTTTTGAGTTGTCTGGTTCTGTGAAGGGTCAGAGAAGAGCAGAGGGTCTGTTGAAGTTTTGGAACGGCAACCTTCTGTTTCTCAGTTTTACATGTTGTTTACCTGGATCAGGTTGTATTTTCCCAATAAGAATCTAATTCTACGTTCATAGCAGTCTTGGAAATGTGACAGCTTTCAATGAAAAATCTACGTAAATGTATGTTTCAGGCTTCTGTGTTCAAAACTCTTGCGTCTGTTTTTTTTTTTCCTCTAAGTCTGTTTTTTGGATCTACATACAGCCATTAAACACTTTACTAAAGCTAAACCAGTTGAACTTTGACTTATCAGGGGCTAAAACTTATTAGTGACATTTAGGTAGTGTCCTTTACAAATCACAAACGTGCCGACCCTTTTAAAATCTGTTACGAAGGAGAAATCAATAATTGTGGTTTGTGGCCAGCTGGAATTCTGAGACATCAAGTTGTTCATTTATCACATGTCAAAGTCAAGGCCTGAGGGCCGGATCCGGACCTCCAGGTAATTCTATCCGGCCCTCCAGATCATTTTATTTTAATGTCATTAATGACCCGATGTTATCTCATGCTCATTTCTAACTTGTATAATTTTGACAAAATATATTTTTATGGAGGGTAAAATATTGAAAGTTATTTAAGGTTTAAGTTGATTTATTCTGGAATAATATTCCTGCATATTTATTATTCATGATTATTTAAAAAAGTTACAGTTTTAAAGTTTTAAAATTGACTTTCTGATACCTGGAGTGTTTTGGCATTTACTAAGATTTTTTTCTGGCTATTATGGAGTTTAGCTAATATTTCAGTACATGCTAGCTGTTTTTCTTTTCTTTTTTAGTCTAATTCGGCATTTAGCTAATATTTTAGCTGGCTATCAGCTTCAGCGTTGCCAGCTTCAGTGTTTTTAGCCATCAATTTCAGCATCTTCAGCAAAAAAATCAGCTTATAGCATTCACAATAAATGTTTATCCTGTTTGGCCCACGACCTAAGGTGTGTTTTGGATTTTGACCCTTGTGCGATTAAGTTTGACACTCCTGATTTATCGGAATAGAGCTGTGAAAAAAAAAAAGCTTGGATCAAGATTTACCAGATTCACACCAAGCCTCTTCTGACTACGAGTTTGTGGGCTAGTATCAGGTAGCGACAGTCCAGTGTGAAATCGTGTTCAAAAACCCTTGTTCAATGTGTTTTTTCTGACATGTTCATATGTTTCCAGATCATGTGGTTGCTTGAACTTGATGTTTTCATGGAAAAAACAAACTTTTTACATGACTTTATCTCCCAGATGACAACTTCTTCAGGTCTTTTTGCAGGTCATTTCTTTGCTGCCACGCTTCTGTCTGAGCGTGACAAACCGTTTGCCGACAGTCTGTAGTGATTCTGGTTCCAGGTCCGCTTAAATCTCCCTCCTCTGTCTGCCCGTCTCACTCATTGTTATCCTGGAGCTTAAAGCGGGCTCGTGGCCGGGGAAGCCGCATTAGCAATGCAAGGAGCTGTACAAGCCTTCATGTTATGTAAACCCTCACTGCCCTAACACTCACGCACACACACGCACACACCAACACACTGACACAAGCCCTTAAGCCTCTCTGGTTTGTAGCCAGCGCACGCTAGCAAGTGTTTTTCACCCGCTTATCGTTACATCATTACTATACCGGCCTGATGTCTCTGCGGCAGCCTCAAAGCAAACTACAGTCACATCATGAAAAAGATTTTTATGAAAAATGTATTTTTAAAAGTACATGTATGGACACATTTAGGGGAAAAACAAGCAAAAAACCTCTCTCCTCCAGGTAGATCTATGGAGCGCAACTGAGGTGGTGATCAAACCACGATTCTTTCTAATGAATATATTACCTTTGAATGGTTGCTATACGTTTGTCTTTTTACTGTAGGAATGAAAATTAAAATATGTACTTAATCTTCATCATTTCTACCTTTTATTCTGAACAAGAGATCAGAATTAACATAACGGATTAAAACAGATTTAGAAAGATATAGTCACTGTAATTGATGTCACAGTCTAAAACTTTTCTGTCGACTTCCTGGTTAACTCCAACAATAAACAACATAAACATCTGTGTTGTTTTGGATCATTTAACAACAAATCCTGAAAATGTTCTCCACAGTTTTTCATCTTCAGAGTTGTGCTGACTGCAGTTACAGTAAATCAATGACCACAAGATCGTAAATGAAGTCGCAGCAACACCTCAATAGAAATGGAACAACTAGAAAACACTCGCGTCCTTTCAGCTAGACTGACAAACTGACGGATTTCATCTTTAAAGGAAATTGATCTAAAAATGTTTGTAATATTTTTATTTTTATTTTCTTTTATTTTAATGCTTTTTTAAATCTAATCGCAACACACGGGTACTTCATTATTACCACCCTATTTTGGATACATTAAAACACACCGTTTACTCTGTAAAGTTTTCATGTCAATTTTTTACGCTTAATTTTGCTTTATTATTACCTTTAAATTCCCCCTCCTATAAAAAATCCAGTTTTCAGAGTTTTCAACATGTCTGTTTCATATTTCTTCTGAAAGAGAACAAATGTAATAAGAAATCATTTAGTTTTTGCATTTCCGAGTATTTCTCCTTTACATCAATCAAACTGTCTTGGACAGACTCTGTTTGAATGAATGATCTTCTTTCCATCAACAGCTCTGCTGCACATGCACTAAACCCTCATCTGTTCCTAGTGTCTAGTTCAGGTTCTGGAGAAGAGAAGATGGTATCTTCACATTGACTGCAGTCAAATGAGCCGCCGTTCACATTTCTGTGGTCAAATCAGCATCACTGGATTTTTGGTGTGAGTTTCATCCAATACTTACGGTAGCAGGACTGAGAACGCTGGAAAATCTCCACCAGACTCCACGGAGCTTCTTGATGTGACCACGGAAATGTGAACGGCGGCTCATTTGACCGCAGTTGGAAAGGATTGTAAATCAATGAAAGAGCATTTTGATGTTAGCTTTGATTATTTTATCAAGAACTCTGAGAAACCAATGATTGAATGTATTGATCACAGTCAATAAACATTGGAGAATTAGCTAAAAGAGTCTTTGGTGAACTGGAAGGAGAAAGAATCAGGATTTTGGAGGAAGTTCTGTCCATGAAGATCTTCACTTCCTCGTCCAGCTGACATCCGGATCAGAACCATACGGCTGGACATTTTTATGTAGCAGGGGTGAAGATCTATGCTACAGAGACACAAAGCTATCATAATCAGACGGGGCGGGGGGGGTCTGGGACGAGCAGCTCTGCTCAGCTCCAAAAGCCACACCCCCTCAACATAAAAAATGGCTTTTTAAGACATTCAGGTTGTGGGATTTTGGTTAAAAACGTCATATTCATAATTGCAACACTACTGAGAATATTTTATTTAAATAACAAAATTGTCATAGGGAGACTAATAAGATTTAGCTTGTGACTATACATTAGTGTCATGTTTATTGTATTCAAAACAGGGATTTTTTCTTTTGAATGAATATTGATTTTTTTTTTGTTTTTTACATATCTAACATTTTGAACACATAAAGAACATTCTTGAAAAATACAATTTAATTTAAAAAATACTAATAGAACACAAACAAACAAAAAAGCAAAGTAGAACTAGTGGCGTACAACTAACATTTAGCTTTAAGCTTTAAGGTCTGAGTGGGCTGTAAATTGCTTCCATTTCTTCCATTGCAGTTGAAATTTTTCAACCTTTAACTGTCAGTGAAATATCACTTTTTCCACAAAACATATTTCCTCCAAAATGTCTGTCTATTGTTCCAGTTTCTAATGTTCACTTTTCAGCCTGTTTTGCTGTTCTAGTTTTCATTATCATGACCTTAAACAGATACCTGTGAATTAATATTGATTTAAATCTTTTTCATGTCATCTGCTCATGTTTTCCACAATCCAAATGTTACACTTCAACTGGAAATGTCTGTTTTTCTTGAATGCAGCACTACTTCCTGGTCATCTTTGGCCACGATGGACAAAAACCTCTGGAGCTGCGGACGGACGAGGAGACGGATTGTAACGAGTGGGTGGAATGCATCCAACAGGCCAGGTACCAAAGGAAAAGTCATCGTTCACCTGTGATGAAACGGCACTGTACTTTATTTCAAATAAAAATCTCTTAGCTTGAAATTGAAGAGCTTCTGTCTTTAAACATTTTTTTAATTCAATTTCAGCCCCAAAACTGATCTTGTTTAAATCAATGCACTGTTTCTTTCTCCTCCAAAAAAACAAAGCTTTAATAGATTCTGTGTAGGATCTGAAAACTGTTCAAGCCCACAGTCTGAGCGCTTCATGCTCGTGCACATTTGACACAGAGAGCACATCTGAGCGCGTGCGGACGCTCTCCTCTCGCAGCGGTTCACATTTAGGTCACGCTGCTGCTGAATTGCCACACCGGTTACATCACAGACTTGATCTCTCCTCGCGACCTCTTTCTCTGCGTTTCTGCTTCTTGTGTGAACTTTAAAATGAGCAGAAACGCCGATGAGTCTTCTGTCCACTGCAGACGTTTGTCAGATCAGACTGTAATGCTGAGCGGCTCTCCTTTCCCTGTCAGCTACTCCGACATCATCATCGAGCGTGAGATCCTCATGCAGAAGTACATCCACCTGGTCCAGATCCTGGAGACGGAGAAGATCGCGGCCAATCAGCTTCGCACTCAGCTGGAGGACCAGGACACGGAGATCGAGAGGCTCAAAGCCGAGGTACGCATGGCTGCACCCACATCTGTGTGTGCATGCATACTTAAGTTCACATGCACATAAAAGCACCAACAGACCTGTGTGGGATGAAGTCACAGCAGGCCTCCAGTGCTTCCAAAAGCCATTACTGACCTAGCAGACACTCAAGTGGCCTCATGAATCCTTCATGGAGGCTGTTGTCATGGCAGATTGTAGTGCTGAACAAGACGAAGGAGCGCATGCTGCCTCACCACAACAACCAGGAGGAGGAAGACCCAGATATCAAGAAGATCAAGATGGTAAGTGGTCTTCATCATAGAGATCCGTGGCGGGACGGTGAGGTTGGACGCGGCGTGTTCTGTGGCCCCTGCAGGTGCAGAGTTTCATGCGAGGCTGGCTCTGCCGGAGGAAGTGGAAGATCATCGTCCAGGACTACATCTGCTCTCCTCACGCCGAGAGCATGAGGAAGAGGAACCAGATCGTCTTCACCATGGTGGAAGCGGAGACGGAGTACGTCCACCAGCTGTCCATCCTGGTCAACTGCTTCCTCAGGCCGCTGCGCATGGCCGCCAGCTCCAAGAAACCTCCCATCAGCCACGACGACGTCAGCAGCATCTTCCTCAACAGGTGAACACAGAAGAAGACAAATCAGGGAGCGACTCCAGATTTCAGAGATTTTCACAACTTCCATTAAGTTGAATGTACACAACCATGAAATCACAGACAAATGATACAGTGGGCAGTATTCTCTGAGGTCACCTTCTGTATGACAAAAATGTAGCTTAAAGTGGGCACTTTGACTGAATTAACCCCGCCCACCTCAACCTCTTTCCAAAAACTGCAAACTTTGTTGAGTCCAGCCACCTGCCAATCAAAATTCCCTTCAAATGCTGAAGTTTTAACTCATAAAAAGATCAAATTAGCTAAGCATTCATTTGGTTTTAGCAGACAAAGAGGATTTTTAACTCTCATGGTGCCAAAGGAAGAAAAATAAACGGCTAAAAAGTTATTTACTTATGTTGTTTGAATAACAATAGAAACTGGAAATTACCAGCAATAATGCTAATGTGAATGCTTTCTGCTGAAGGTAGTTGCTGAAGCTTTTTTCTGAAAATTTTGACACAATTTACTTTAATTACTGAAGGGATTTGCCAAAAAGTGGCTGGGTGGCTCAGTGGGCTAGGTGAAGGGCTGACACGCAGGAGCCCTGGGTTCGATTCCCAGGGTTGTCCACTGATCCCCACCCAGATTGGGTCCTTAGACCCTTGTCGCTGCTGCCAAACTGGGTCCCTGTGCCCCTCAAGTACAGGGTTGTGTCAGGAAGGGCATCCGGCGCAAAAACTCTGACAAATCACTGATGCGAAGCAGTGGGTGCTGTTAGGCTGTGGAGCCCCCGAAAAGGATAAGCTGAAAGTGAAAGAAGGAAGAAGAAGACTGAAGGGATTTGCTAAAAATGCAAAAATATATTTGCAAAATGTTAAAATTGGTAAAAGATTTGAAATTTTGTATAAGAACTATGAAAGAGCGCTGAAGATGACCTCAATTTCTGAAAAAATTGAAGTAAAATTGCTTAAAATTTGCTAATACTTGCCAATCTTCCAAAAACATTTAGCGTGTTGCTTAAATATTAGCTAAACTCCAAATTGTTTAAAAATGACTATAAAAGATAAAAACATAGCCCATAAATACATTTAAAGGTTTGTTGAGGATCTACTTAAATTTTTGACTTTCAGATTCATTTCCTATGGGGCATATTTTACTAAATATTACAAAAACTATCAAGTTTATGAATACCAGAAATACAAGTAGTAATGTCCTAAACCAGCTGAACATTTTGATACTAAAATGACTGAAACCTCTGAAAGTGTGATTGAGTTTTTACGTGCCAAAAAACGTACAGAAAGGAGCAGGAGGATCACTGTAGAGTGAATGCTTAGTAAACATTCACACAATAACAAAAATCCAATTCTGAAAGAACTGTTGCAAAGATGTATCTAATTAACTCTATTTTAAGTTATTTACAACTATTTGATCAAAAATCCAGCGTAGTTTATCCACTTCCGCCTAAAAAAGAAAACTGCCAGAACAATTAGAACGTTACAAAACATGTCTCAGCGTCATAAATCCGACAAAATCTTTGAGTGGTTGCAGAGGGAACAAATGCAGAGTAAAGCAACAAAAATCAGAAAAAAGTATTTTGTCAGACCTATAAACCAAAGAAACATCAAGCGATTACAGGTTCTGACACTCGTCTCTAAAAGCCTATAGTGCACTAATAAGTGAGAGAATTCAGAGTTTAGCCCCCTTATTCCTGCAGGTTATCACCTGGATCAGGTGAGTTATGCTAATAAGGAGCCACAAAGGCAGAGTTGGTTAGTTCATTTTCATCCATAATTAGAGAGAAAATTAATTAGATTTTGTACCGTTTTTGTGTTTCGTGTTTTACTGATATTTCCCTGTTGTGTCCTGAACTGACCTCCGCTCTTCCTCAGTGAAACCATCATGTTTCTGCACGAGATCTTCCACCAGGGGCTGAAGGCTCGGATCGCAAGCTGGCCAACTTTAGTTCTGGGTGAGACATGATGTTCTTTGAAGGGACATTTTTTTTGGTTTATGCTTCTCCTGATGTCATAGAGTATTTTAAAGAACAGTTTCAGGAGTCTGGCAGTTTGTTTTTCAATACTCAGCTTCAGTTTCTCCATGAGTGTGAAACGTGAAAACAGAAATCATCTGCCGCCGACAGTGAGGAAGATGATCATCTCTTCTTTGTGTCTTTTCTCCTGCAGCCGACCTCTTCGACATCCTGCTGCCCATGCTGAACATCTACCAGGAGTTTGTGAGGAACCATCAGTACAGCCTGCAGGTTCTGGCCAACTGCAAGCAGAACCGGGACTTTGACAAGCTGCTGAAGCAGTACGAGTCCAACGCCGCCTGTGAGGGTCGCATGCTGGAAACCTTCCTGACGTATCCCATGTTCCAGGTACAAACGTTTTCCTTTTGACAATGTTTTGATAAACTGAGGTCCACTCTCAGTAGATAACTCAACCTTTTACTGCAGAGAGAATCAATGTTTGTTCATTTCTGCCTCACATGTACTCAAAAAGTGACGCTCGCTTCATTTGTGGTGATGGGAAACTGCGTCTAAAGTTGAGTTTTTTTAGAAATATATTTTTCTTTCCATGTGAAGAAGAGAATGATTATGAAGGAAATTTTCTCTTTGTTCTGGATTATTATGAAGTGATATTTATGCCACTACATTGAGAACAAAAGTCAGTTTTAAAAACAGAATTTTCTAAATTGCCAAAAAAAAATTCAGAAATCTTCAGTTTTAAAGTATCAAGCAAAACTATTAATTTTTGCTTTCAAAACACATTTTTGCGTTTGCGAAACAAATGTTTTCAGATCTCATCTTGCTTTCTCCCTTTCTTTGATTTTTTTTTTTTTTTTGAGTTTTTCATAACTTTCAGTTTAGTGTAATATATGTTCCACCGAACAGCCAATCACAGAAAAGAAAGAGGATTCATGCCGATTGGACGCTCACCTGCTTTAAGGTCAGAAGAAGTCCTACAAAACCTGTGAAGCTCAAGAACCCTAATCTCACTGCTGCAAAGATTCATGGGACTTTTATTGTAAGGAAAAAAGTATACAAGTATTTATGTAAAGTTGCTGAATCCATACATTATTCCAAGCTGTTGTAAAGTCTCTTTTTATACAGCGTTCCCTCATTTATCAGATTAGTTCTAAAAATAACCTGCGATAACCTCCTTTTTTTTAATTACTGTAGATGTTTTAGGGCTGTAAACCCTCTCTACAGGCCTCTCTGAACTGTCTATTGTAAATCTCAACTTCATCCTAAGGTCAGCCTCTGTGACCTCTGTGACCTCTGTGACCCTGAGAGGACAAATGAATGAATACATTCAGGCGGCACAGATATGATGTTTCCAATCAAAACACAGATGTTTTCCACTGGATATATATATTTTTTTTTCCTTTCATGTTCTGAAATTTCCGTAGATTCCTCGATACATCATCACGCTCCACGAGCTGCTGGCGCACACGCCTCACGAGCACGTGGAGCGCAAGAGCCTGGAGTTTGCCAAATCCAAACTGGAGGAGCTGTCAAAGTAAGTTAGATCCATCCCATAATATGGCTGGAGATGAAGTTCTGAAAGCACAGCGGTGGGTTTTCTAACGTGCTCATGATGCGATTGTCGTCAGGATGATGCACGACGAGGTGAGCGACACTGAGAACATCCGGAAGAACCTGGCCATCGAAAGGATGATCGTGGAAGGCTGCGACATCCTGCTTGACACCAGCCAGACCTTCGTCAGGCAAGGTGAGCTCCTGCTCTGCGTTTCCTCCTTCGTCGCTCCATTTTCCCTCCATCACGTCTTCTCTTTTCTCCAGGTTCTTTGATCCAGCTGCCGTCCAGCAGCGAACGGGGCGTGCTCAGTAAGGTCCGGTTGGGTTCGCTCTCCCTGAGAAAGGAAGGGGAAAGGCAGTGTTTCCTGTTCACCAAACACTTCCTCATCTGCACTCGAACGTCGGGAGGGAAGCTGCACCTGCTGAAAGTAAACGTCACCTCCTCCAAAGCTGCTGCTCTTCTTTATCACCTGATCTTTGAACGGCTTTAAGGCGGGGGGGCAGAAACGGCAATCACAATCGGCCAAAGGAAGTATCTGTAAATCGTTGACCACCAAAAATGGATAAACAGTGACCCCCCCTCATCCAATATTCAATTCAATTCAATTTTATTCATATAGTCCAATATCACAAAAACAATTCCGTCATTGTCTTCATGCCGGTAATTGTACAGAAGCAGAAGGGCGGTGATAAAATACAAACAATAGCTAATTTCTAAACTAAACAGACTAAACTAAACTGGTTTTCCCTGCCCTTAGACCAGTGTTTCCCAACCCTGGTCCTCGGGGCACACTGTCCTGCATGTTTTCCATGTTGCCCATTTTATGCACACCTGATTCAGCTCAGCAGAAGCCTGATGATGACGGTCATCAAAGCCAGGTGTGCTTGAGCAGGGTTAGATTAAAAAAATGCCGGACAGTGTGCCCTGAGGACTAGGGTTGGGAAACACTGCCTTAGACCCTCCTTCCCGGTAAGGAAAAACTCCTAAAGAATTTGAATAGAGTTCAGACAGATAGGACTGGGGTACAGCTGGGGGCAAAGTCCTCGTCCAATATGAGCCAGAGGCGCGGTCCACGGCCAAGATGAGCCAGAGGCGAGGTCCACGGCCAAGGACAGAAGCACAGACGATCCACCAGGAGTCTGAAAACCCTCCGCTCCCCCGGAGGAGAGAGGGGAAGAAAAGCAACATGTGAATCACACTGCACCAAACAGAAGCACAGAGAACTAAATATAATATAGAATGGAGGAGAGGTGAAGTACCTGAGAATAGAGAACAGAACCCCGGAACATAACGAAGAGATAGAAAGATTTTGTGTAGCTTACTTTAAAGTTGTTGGGGCGTGGCCTTACTACAAGCTCACTCCTGATTGGTGAGAGTGGTCACCTGACCTTTAGTCAGTTCAAACGTTCTCCAGTTCTTCTACATTTAACTTCCATCGTTAAAACTGCTGCTTTCAGGGTTTAGCATCATCTGTGAAGCGTCCTCTCGCTCCTGAGACTCCAATGTTACCACCAAACATACTCAAAAACGGAGAAGAAATACTTTTGTATGTTTGTGTTCACAGCAGGGAGGAACACTGTCACTCATTGAGTGCACACTGATCGAGGAGCTGGACTCCAGCGATGAAGATTGTGAGCGTCTCTGCACCTTTTCTCTTTACGCCGTCATTCATCACTAACCTGATGCTTCCTGACCCCACAGACAACGCAGCGGGTCAAGGCTTCAGCCACCTGGAGTTCAAAATCGTGGTGGAGCCCGCAGACGGTCAGAGCTTCTCAGTGGTCCTTTTGGCTCCGTCACGCCAGGAAAAGGCAGCCTGGACGAGCGACATCAGCCAGGTGAAGGACTGCACCTGCAGCAACATGTCTGAGTCCTACTCACCTGGAGCTGGCCTAACGATACCCGCTCTTGTTTTTTTCTGACATCTCAGTGCATCGATAATATTCGCTGTAACGGCCTGATGACCAGCGTGTTTGAGGAGAACTCCAAGGTTTCTGTGCCGCATATGATCAAGTAAGAATTTCTGACCACATGGTTTAAAAAGTGACCAGAAAGGTTTTACTCGAATCAACAAGCATGTTAGGATGCGACTAGGGACGGGTACCGAAACTCTGTGCCAAGTTTGTACGGTGATACCAGTACAAACAAGTACAGAGTTACCAGTCCTATGGTGCTACTGGCACCAACACATATGGTTCTATCAGAACCGACGTGTACAAGGACACCATTTCTGAATTGTACGGAAATACAAGTACTAATCCATATAATACTATCAATTCCCATGCGTACTGTTCTACCAATACTGACAGAAGAACTGGTAATGACGTATACAATACTAATAGTACAGACATATACAGACCTACCAGTACCAACGGATATGGTTCTACCAATACCAACAAGTAGAGAGTTACCAGTAATGTTGTGTATGGTGTTACTGGCACCAACTGGTACAGAGCTACCTGTGCTCCTGGTGCTACTAGTACCAATACGTACAATGCTACCGGTACAGATGTCACTGATACATCAATCATTTTACCTTTCCAGCGATTGGGGGCGGGGTCAGATGAAAATGGGGTGTGGCCCTGAAGATGGGCATAGCTTTAGTAAAAATCCTAAACGTGAAAGGGAAACTTTGTACTTCAAAGAAAAATATTTTAAATCTTTGACCTGGTGGATCAGAGTGACGTGTTCAACGTTCTGAAGAAGACCGTCGTCATGGCGATCAGCAGTAAAATGCCTCTTTAAAATGTGTGAAAACGGAGATGCAGACTGTCAGAAAGAAGGAAGTAGAACATCTTGAGCACATTCAAGCGCTCTGCATATTTGCTACACGTCTAAACATCGGTGGTGAAAACGTGAACGCAGCATCAGACTGACTTCTGTCCAACATCAGAGTCGGAGCTGCTAAATGTGCCGTCGCACTCCCAACAAACGGCCGAACATCCATTAACCGGAATGTTTTCATCTGAAGGTCGGACACCCGGCTGCACAAAGACGACGTGGACATTTGCTTCAGCAAGACGCTGAACTCCTGCAAGGTGCCGCAGATCCGCTACGCCAGCGTGGAGCGTCTGCTGGAGCGTCTGACCGACCTGCGCTTCCTGTCCATCGACTTCCTCAACACCTTCCTGCACACCTACCGCATCTTCACCACCGGCGCCGTGGTCATCGACAAGCTGGCCGACATCTACAAGAAGCCGTTCACCTCCATCCCCGTGAGGTACACGGTGACCCCCCCCACCCCACCTCCATCGCCGCTCCCCTCCCCCATCCTGTCTGTCATCTCTAACTCACCTCCACCTCCATCTCCCTCACGTTCCCGCCTCAGGATCGAGCAGCACTCATACGACCGTCTGTCCATCATGTCCCTTTGTCCCGACTACAGTCTGAAGATCACTCAGCTGGCTCTGGACCAGTCCAAGTAACCGCCGCGGTCAGATTCTGCCGACTCAGCCAAGCCGCCGCTCACCTCCCGCCCTCTCTTTCAGGTCTCTGGAGCTCTTCTTCGCCACCAACCAGGGCTCCTGGGGGGCGGACCCCCTCAACAACAAATCCCCAAGGCTCTGCCGCAAGTTCTCCTCCCCTCCCCCCCTCTCCATCCCCTCCCGCACCTCCTCCCCCATCCACAGCCGTAAACTCTCCCTCAGCTCCCCCATCAGCATCAAAGTTGGGGCGTTGGATCTGTCCACCTCACCGTCCTCCTCTGCAGCCAACTCCCCCACCTCCTCCCACAGCCCCTCCATCTCCTCGTCTCCCCCCGGCTCCTTCAGGCCCCCCTCGGGCTTCTACTCCCCTCCACCCACCGCCACGCGCTCCCCCAGCCTCCCACAGGCCTCCGGGGTGTGTTCTCCGCCTCCCGGTTCCACCAAAGCGCCCCTGGACCTCAGCCGCGGTCCCAGTTCTCCGGAGCTGAGCCCGGCCGCCGCAGAAGACGTGAGCGGAGAGCTGCCTCGCCTGGACGCCTTCTGTGGGAAGCTGCGGCGCAGCATCCGCCGCGGTGAGGAGCATCGGCGGCACGTGGGCAGCCGTCCCAAAAGCAGGCTTTTTCAGAGCTTCAGAAGCTGCTTTCAGCTCGGCACCAACGTTTATGTAACGCCAACGTCCCACCAGACGCTGACATGTTTCTGACTGTCGTCTGAGAAGTGGGTCACCGTTACCCAACAGGGGTACGACGGTGCTTAGATCATCAGAAAGCTTTTCTCTGCAGGAGCAGCAGCAGGTCGTCTGACAGATGAGGTCCAAACCGTCACCAAAGATTCTCTTAGATGTGTCAAAAGAAGCGTCACATGACCTCTGCTGCTCGCATGAACCATTTCAATCCTCATTTATTCAATTTTTCTCGTGTTTTACTTAAAGTAAAACAAAAACAAAGTCCAAAGTATAAATAGTTGAATTCCCTCATTTCTTTCTTCTTAGGCTCTCTATTTCTTTTCCGCTTCGTCTCAGTTTTTAAAATGATCAAATTCACCCACATAGGCTAAATTAAAATATAAAATCCCTCTCATGTCTTTTCTACTGTCTTGCTATTGTGGTAAACCGTGGAATAAGTTATATCACCATTTGAGTTATTCTATAAATGTGAAGTTTGAGGTCATTTTTTTTTTGTTTGCTCAGAAAAGTCTTCCTACTGTTTTTAATGTGGTAAATTGAAGAACTCTCGACCTGATGTTTTTTTATTTTTGCTTTTTAATTGTTTAAGAAAACAGTTGAAAGTCCTTTATGCTTCATGAAGACACATTTTTAGTTTATTTTTACTTTTACTGTGCCACAATGTCACAAACTTAAATAAATACCTAAAAATTTGACTTTTAAAAGCAGGTATTAGGTTAAAAAATTGTGATTAAAATCGATTAATTAGATTAATTAATTTCAGGCCACGATTAATCGCACCAAAAAGTTAATTGCATGACAGCACTATGTTTTTTCAAACTCTAACTTCAAAACTTGAGTTAAACTTTTCTACTAGTTATACGTATCTTAATCAAATTCCTTTAACAACTTTGTGTCACAACTCCAGAAATACAATCAAAGCTGTTCTCTTTAAATATAAGGAAGATAAAATATTAGGCATTTTCTGGTTTCATCAGAGCAGACTTGATCTTTTTTCATGAAATGACATTGAAAACTGAATGGACTTTTGCCAAAACTGATCATAACAGAAAAATATTAATGTCATAAATGCTTAATGTTTGTCATTTAGGGAGAAGTCGGGGTCTTTGTGCATTATAAGCAGAATAAGTAGCAAAACTTTAAACCCCTAAAGAACCTTTCAAGTCAATGTCGTACAAACTGACCCAGAAGAAGCCACAAAGTTGGACTTCACCTTTTAGAAAAATGAAACACTGCCTTGTATTTTTTGTTATAGTTACTCTTATGATAAATATAAACAAAATAGTGGCAGTTTCTTCTGAAACGGTTTGATTCGTGACTTTTGTCTCCACAGCTGTTCTGGAGTCGGTGTCTTTGGACAAGTTCATCCCAGATTCTCCGTCCAGCAGCGAGCCGGGAGACCTGTCTCCCTGCCGCTCTCCGTCCACGCCGCGGCATCTCCGCTACCGACAGAGCGGAGGTATGGCGAAAAAAGAAGAAAATCTGCATTTCACGGGTCGGAAGGTTTGAAAATGGTCGTTTGGTTGCAGGCGCAGCGGGGGAGGGCTCACGCGTGTCGCCTGCCTCGGCCTTCGCCATCGCCACCGCCGCTGCCGGCCACAGCAGCTCGCAAGGTGAGCGGCCATGATGGTCCAGGAGCAGAGACGCTTCAGCTTTGCTCAGAGGGGATGCTGGAAGCAGCAACACTGATTATGTCTTAAAACCAAAAGAGATTTGATTTAGTCTATGAGCAGCAAAAACTGAACTGAATGTTTGGTTTTACAGATTGTCTTTTCAGCTTTTTTGTTTCTAATCAAACTTTTTCAACCTGTTGTCACACTTTTTCTCATTTTATTAGTTGAATTTTGTCTAAATTCTGATTTTCTTTGTAGTATCTACATTTTCATTCACAGCTTTTTTATTATTGTTTCATGTATTCCAGCATTCATCCTATGATCAAGTATCTATGCCTAAAAATGTGTTTATTTTTTCTTTATTCTTTTTACATTTCATCATAACTATTTTTAGTTATATTTTGTCAAAATTAATGGAGCATTTTCAGCATTAAGAGTTTTTTTTTTTTTTTTAATATTTCCAGAGTTCTGATGGTGCATTTCCATAATTTTAATAACATATACCATTCAGGGGTTTAATTTAGCATTCACCCCCTTTTTTTACGTAAAATTTATCTTTTTACTCCTTTTCTTTGATTTGTTATAGAAATAACGCCGCTCCCTCATCGTTTCCATCCAGCGGTTCTGTTTTTCTGGCTAAACTTGCTTTACATTGATCCTCTTTATGCTGCGGTCACAAATACGCCTGCCGCTGCGGCATGGAGAGCCGTCGGCAGAACCATTCAGATCAGCGGCAGCTGCCTGACTTTTTAAAAATCGTCGTCGTGGTCATAAATGGAGATAGTGACAGTCAAGCAGCCGTCAGTTAGGCGGGGATAACGTTTTTGCAAAATCGTCCGCCAGCAGCTCTGATTGGACGATGCATAAATATCTCCAGATGGCAGCTGTCCATATTGAGTACCAGTAGCCCGGGGGCTAAATAACAAGTGGAGCATTCTGCACCACGGCTCATTCACAACTCAGATTTTGAGCTCACATTATAATCTTATCAATCTACACAGTTTTAGACAACATGCTTCCAAGAAAGCAGAGTGTTCATGATGAGTTTTCTGCAGCATTAATGTCATCTCCCGTTTTGGACCCATGGTGGCCGGGATCACTTGGTCATTGCCGGGCTCCCGGCTCATGTCAACAGCTCTTGTTGAGCACCCGCGCTGCTACCGTACGATTTCTAACAATCGGACGGTGGCAGCACAGGGGCAGAGGGACGGCAATTAGAAATCGTCAGAAATCGTCCAATTAGATGAATTTCCTATCAGTCAGTTATTGCGGTGCTGCATTCCTGCCCACGCCTGTCACCTGTATTCCACCGCGAGACCTCCAAATGTGCTCAGGTGACCACTAACCCATGTCAAAAAATCGCCCAGTCGCTGTTTAATTTAAACTTTTTCTTAAAACCTTTTGTGTAAAAATAGTACTGCTGATTCATTTCTGAAGTTTTTGTCTTCATGTTTATAACTTGTGTAGCACCTCGTGACTTTTGTCTGGAAAAAGGTGCTGTATAAATAAAAGTTACTTACTTACTTATTAAAAATGGCACCACGCTGGAAAACTTTCATTTTGGTCGGTGAAATTTTGGAACTTCTGACAGTTTTTTTTCAGCTGCTCATTTGGGAACAATTATCTTTTGTTTTTTTTTTTTTGTTGATGTTAAAGGAAATATATATATATGTATATATTAAATGTATTGCTTATACTTTGTCTTTGTGTTTACATTTTTTAAACTCCGCTTCTTTTTAAACATTTTTTTTATGCTCACAGGTTTTGTGAACTCTGAGAAAGGATGCGACAAAGAGTTCATCATCCGCAGAGCTGCCACCAACAGAGTCCTGAACGTCCTGCGGCACTGGGTCTCCAAACACTCACAGGTGGGTACGTTAAAAAACAAAAATCTAATATATTAATTAATTTATTCATTATTAATTTAAAAAAGGTGAATCGCAATCAGGTTTTTTATTGAATTACAAATCATTTGATTTTAAGAATCAGCTGATACAGAGTTCTTATGAAGTGATATTTATGCCACCACACTGAGAGCAAAAGTCACAGTTTTGAGAAGAAAATGTCCTTAATTGCAAACTAAATATTCAGTTTAAAAACAAAAATGTCAAAGCTGGAAATAAACATATTTAATGTTTTTCTTTTTTTTATCTTTTTCTTTGCTTTCAAAATATTTTTTTTGCATTTGCAAAACAAATGTTTTAGTAGAACATTTATCTGTAATAATGAGCTTGAAATATATAGTTGTAATAACTTCAATCAAGTATGGAACTTTGTGATCAAACCTGATCAACATTTGAATCAAGACAGGACTAATTTAAAATAAAAAATACATATGAATTAAGCAATAAATGTTTAACTTCTGAACTAAAACACTTGTGTTTCTGTGTTTCCTCGTGGTCCAGATCTATTTCTGCTGTAGGTCAGAGGTCAAACACTCTTGGATCGGGTCGCTCACCTGAAAACACTATTTTTCCTTCCTCTCATCTTCTCGCCCATCGCTCCGTCTCTCTCTGACGGAGGTGCTCTTTTTCTGTGTCTCTCGCCCGGAAAGGTCATCCTTTTCCCCGGGGAGGCGCAGAGGACGATCATTTCCATTTAAGATTATATAAGGTGCTATTTTTGTAGCAGAAGACGTTGCCCTGAAAGAGCAACTGTTGTTGTTTGTGGAGAGAGGCGAGCTGGACGTGACCGTAGCTGGAGTTTTGGGTTGCACCATGTCCTGCCGTTGATAGGTGTGAACTAGTGTAAAAACTGTGAGAGGAACCAGCACTGCATCCAATCACATCAGACCTCTGGGATTTGGCCTCTTTGGCACTTCAAATCTGTACGCCGGAGATGAGTCGCAGCACTTTTTGTGAAGTGGAGCCTTTTAACGACCTAAACCGGAAATCATGCAAGCAAATGTAAAGCGATTGTGGTATGTTTTTCAAAATCAAACTTATTTTCCGCTGAACTTGCTGTTTTCACCGTGTTGTAAACATTACGTCATTGTGATAACCAAACCCAGTCTTCCCTAATGTTACACAATACGTGAAGTATGAAACGTTTGCGTCTAAAGGTGCTGCGGGAATTACCAGATATGAAGCGCACGCCGTCACATCAACTTAGTGGGCGGGCCTAACTCACATCGTGTGGGCGGGTCTAATTCTGAATCTTTGAGAAAATGTGAAAGCTGCACTTTCAAGTGTTAATAAAAAGTGTTGCAACTTTTCAGCCAATGATGTTTGGGCGCCATCTTGTCAGCAACCAGGTCCCCATCAGTGTAGGAGTGACAGGTCAGGGCTTGTCAGAGTTGACCTCTAGGGGGCGCCATGACAAATGTGGAGATTCTGGAAATGAAAGATTTAAAGGGTTTGATTTCAAACATACAAATGAACAAACTAGGAAATTACAGCAATTAAACCAAATAAAAAAAAAGATAAAATATTGATTTGAACTTATTAACTAAATAGGGATCAGAATCGATGAACTCTGACTGTTCACTGACTTTTTTAAAATATATAAAACTGTAAAAATAACTTATTTTTATCAGGACTTTGACATGAACAGCGAGCTGAAGACGGGGGTGATGAGTCTCCTGGAGGAGGTCCTGAGAGACCCAGACCTGCTGCCTCAGGAGAGGAAAGCAACATCCAACATTTTAAGGTAAGGTGGTTGGATAAGTGGAGAGTTTGAGCCGTCGTGGGCGTGATAACGTAAATGAAATGTTCAGACTCTTATCTGCTCCGCAGTGCTCTTTCCCAGGAAGATCAGGACGACTCTCAGCTGAGGATAGAAGACATCCTGCAAATGGTCAGTGACATCACACTGAGAGGCTTTGAAACTGTTAGAGGCTCTAATGGGGTTCATTTTCACTTGAACAGAAAAGCTGTCCTCTCCTTCACTTCATCGCGGTAAGAACCCCTCCCTGGATTAGAGGAAGCTCCCCCACCTGTGATCAGGTATGTTTGTGACTCAATGGTCACTCTTTCCTGCTGTTCTGCAGGCAGAGGGCCCGAAAGTGGAGTGCTTTGAATCCCTGTCAGCCATGGAGCTGGCGGAGCAGATCACCCTGCTGGACCACATCGTCTTCAGAAGCATTCCCTACGAGTGAGTATTATCGCTCCACCCATGGAGATGCTCCATTTCAGCTGTAATTATGATTTCTGAAGAGCTGCAGATCTTCCTTAAAGGGTAACCAAACAGGGAAGTTGGAGGCTGACTCCACCCACAGCCGAAATGGGAAAATCCAGTCAGAGGGGCGGGGCTTGAGGGCAGGACTGTTATCCTTACTGGAGCTACAGATCATGATGTCAGACTTCTGAAACTTACATGGTTTGATCAATCACAAAATTCAACTGTAATACCTCGATTCAACCTCTAGGGGGCGCACACAGGCGTTTTTTTGGACTACATTTTCAAGAATTAAACAAGTTTATTTTAATTTATCAAAAATTTGGGAATGACAAGCAGAAATTACTTTAAAAGCCCCATTTACAGAGGTCAAAAGTCCCAAAAAGTTGATTTAGGGTTTAAAGTGCCCCTCTGATGAAAATCCTGTTCTTTGAGTTTTTAACATGTCTGTCTGGCGTTTTCCTTCTGAAAGAGAACAAATGTAATAAGAAATCATTTTGTCTTTGCATTTCCAAGTATTTCTCCTTTTAAATCGCTGTCACAGACAGACTCTTTAAATTAATGAGCCAGGGGCGGAGCTACTCAGCTCAGCTCCTAAAGCCACGCCCCCTCAGAGGAGATTTGGAAGCAGAGGCTTCAGATCAACATGGAAAATTGCTTTTTTAGGTTGTGGGATTTTGGTTAAAAACTTCATCATCATAATTATAACACTATTGGGAATGTTTTTTTTTAATTAAAAAAATGTCACGGAGGGACTTTTACAAAGTTTTAATCACCTTAGTGCCTTTCTGAACAAACGTAGTTCCTTCCAACCATGTCTGATCTCTAGAAATTTAGGAATTTTGTAATTTGTTCAACTTTACTGCTAAAAATCCGCCCACCTTCCATGAAGGATGTGAGGCGTCTCTGTGTTCCTCCTGAGGAACCGAATCCTCAGAAACAAAGAGGTCAACCCCCCACCCCTCACCAGCAGCCCCCCCTGATGCTGCCTTCACACCGAATACAATTTGTGTCCTTCACTTCTGTTTGGGAATGTCTGAACTCCATGATCAACACTTGTGTTCAGAAACCGCCATGTGTGGGCGGAGCTACTATCAAACCTAGCACATGGAAGACACGGATGATGTTGAGAGATCAGGTTTATTTATTCTGAAGAGCTCCACAAAGCATCATTATTGAGGTGATCCGATTCAATTCACGAATAGAGCTCAACAATTCACAGATGGAACCACCGTTCTTACTTTTTAGTATAAGATGTTTGTACAGTTTTTTTACTGGATGTTTTAAACTAAAACAATATGTATGAAATCACCATCATGTATACTTTTATTTATAATAGGAGATCAGAATCAACACAACTGATAAAAACACAAATTTAGACCGAAGGAAATGGTGTTTGTCACTTCAGACAAGTTTTTTTGGATCAACTTTCTGGTTAACTTCAGTAAACAAAACCCAAACCTCACTGCTGTTTTTGATCATTTAACAACAATCCTGAAAATTGTCTCCACAGTTTCTCCATCTTCATAGTTCTGCAGCGCTTTACGTTCTAAAGCATATTGGTACAAATCCGTTATGAAAAAACGTTTTTCAGAATCCGCTGGAATTACGTTAATTTTGTCAACGTTGAAGAGTTTCTGGAATCATAAAGCTTCTTTTTTCAGAACTTCTGTCAGTAATTGAAACTGCAGTATAATTTTTTTTACTACAAAAAAAAAACACTTTTTTAGTTTTACTTTGAAAATTGGAATCTTCACCAACACTTTAATTTTGAAGATTTGTTTACTTCCAGTGATGGTAGCGCTGTGCGTCTGGCTTTTTTTGTTTTATAGAGTTTTATCCAACATTATTTTAGAGAAAAAATAATAACATTCTACTATAATTTTAAAGATCCCAAATTAGCCATCTTGGACCTCGTGAATACTTGTAGTGAAATTTTTGGGAGCTGATAGTGAGTGTCTGAGTACTCGGATACTTGTTACAGCCCTAATCGGTAATCCCGTCTCCATGTCTGGGTTCATCAGATCATTCAGAGACTCTCAGTACGATGAGCTTCATGATCTACTGCAGGAGCTGCAGCTGAATGACGACGCTTTCAGCGGTACTTCTGTCTCTCTGTGACCCAGTTTGATGACCAGCAGAGGGCCCTGGGGTCCTCCTCTGCACAGAATTAGCCTAAAAAACAGAAAAAGCTAAAGTTGGCCAAAACAGCTAGCTAACAGCTGAAACATTAGCTAAACTTCAAAATAGTCTAAAAAACAAAAACAGCCTTAATTAGCCAAAACAGCTTCCATGCAGTTGAAACGTTAACTAAACTCAAAATTAGCCTAAAAACCTTAATAAATGCTAAAATAGTCCAACAAGCTGGCAGATATTATAACTTTGCTACACTCTGACTCCTTATAATATAACGTAATGACTAATCGACTGTTAAATTAGTTGTCGACTATTTTAATAGTTGATTAGTTGTCTATTTGTGGCAGCCCTGTTGTGTTGTAATTCGACGATTCACATCTGAAAATCAAAGCATCACATGACCTAAAGACTGGTTCTCTGTCCTGCAGGGAGTTCCTGGGTCAGGGCTGGATGAAGATCGACAAGTCTGAGAGGACTCCGTTCATCATGAAGACCAGCCAGCACTTCAACGACGTACGAACAAAGAGCTCTCGTTGTTTAGTGTTACGGCGCCTCCTGCTGCTCATCAGAGGTCATCAGCTGAGAAGCTGCAGAATCTGTTTGAGTTTTTGCCTTCTTGGAGCCCGCAGGTTCTTCCTGTTTAAAATCAGGAACATGTTTAGTAACTTTCCTAACAGTTTCATTCTTTCTGAGCTCCATTTAGTCCGTTTCTGATCATGGTTGCCATGGCAACATCGTTTTGGTTCCAAGCTGTGGTTCTCTCAGTGTCCCTGTCCGACCAGTAGGTGGCAGCGTTTGCTGCTGAAAGCTAAAACCTGACTGGCCTTCGGCGTCTCCACTGTAGCATAAAAATAGAAGGCAGTAATGTAAGCTGCAGTCTGGAGTTTTCTCATGTGACTCTGGAAAACACGTGAGGACTTTAAATGCTTGTGCGTCCAGCTCTGATGCTCCTCCTCCTCCTCCTCAGATGAGCAACCTGGTGGCGTCTCACATCATCTCTCACACGGACGTGGGCTCCCGGGCCAGCTCCATAGAGAAGTGGCTGGCCGTGGCCGACATCTGCCGCTGCCTCAACAACTACAACGGCGTGCTGGAGATCACCTCGGCTCTGAACCGCAGCGCCGTCTACCGGCTGAAGAAGACCTGGGCCAAAGTCTGCAAGCAGGTCTGGACGGAGCCACCGAGGCTGCAGCTGAACCACTCAGGTGTGCAGGAGGACTCAGCTCTCTGTGTTTTCAGACGAAGGCGCTGATGGACCGGCTGCAGAAGATCGTGTCGTCAGAGGGACGCTTCAAAAACCTCCGGGAGACGCTGAAGAAGTAACCGCCGCCGCAGGAACCGAATGAGATGGACGATAAACGCGTTTCATGGAAGCAGACTGATGCTTGTCCTGTTTTTCAGCTGCAACCCCCCCTGTGTCCCCTACCTGGGCATGTACCTGACTGACCTGGCCTTCATCGAGGAGGGAACACCCAACTTCACCGAGGAGGGCCTCGTCAACTTCTCCAAGATGAGAATGGTGAGGCGAGCGGGAACTCCTTCAGGTCCAGGTTTCCTGCAGGAGTGTCCAAATCCAGACCTCGAGGGCCGGCGTCCTCCATGTTTTCCAACCAACCTACCATTGAAGCTCCTTATTGGCTAAACACACCTGAGGCAGGTTTCTGGTAAGCCAGCGGGACGCCGGCCCTCCAAGGCTGGATTTGGTCACCCCTGCAGTAAAATGAGTTTGAGCTTCAGTCCAGTCCTTCACCTGAATTTAAAGATAAAAACGTCCACGAACAGACCAGTCAAAGTCTGACAGAAACCGTTTTAATGGGACGTTTTACGTACAAAGTTCTCAGAAAAAGACTCTTTTCATGTGACGTCAGACGAAACAGCGACATCTCCGCTACTGTGTGAAAAGACTTCCTGTTTCCTGGTTTAGACCTGCAAAACTGACTGTTTAACACGATTTTAACTAAATAATAAAAGGTAGAAGTAAAAAGTTTTTACATTTATTTTATGAATGTCCTATCTGTGTTTTTATTTACTCTTTTAGATCGTTCACAAATCAAAACAAATGTATGAAATCCTCCAATATTGGAGATTCTGTTTTTAAAATGACCTCACATTTAAGCAGATATTATTCTATGTGATGTTATTTTATGGGGTATTTTGCAGTAGTAATTAGTTTGACTTTAATGAGACACTGAAATTATCTTACTTTTGTTCTGTTTTCAGTGATTTTGTGAACACTGAAATGTTAGCAGCTTCAAGTGAGCAGAAAAAATCCTCTGCAGCTCCATGTCTCAGGGACGAAGCTCTTCCTAGTGTTAGCGGAAAATAGAAAAATAAAATCCTTAGTACCTTCATAATCAAACACGTAGCACTCTATGAAGTACATGCAGCTTTCATCCAAATATAACCGAGTTGTCAGAGAGAAATAATCCCCGACTTGTTTACTATCATCCATAGGATTCTGGGGAAGCAGCTGTGGAGCATTCTGCAGGAGGAATACTTTTGTGTTTTGATTTGTGAACGATCTAATGGAGAAAAATGAAAATAAAATGGTTCGATTTTCTGTTGAAATTGGTGAGGTTATCTTTTATTATTTACATAAAGTTGTGTTAAACAGAGCTCAGGAAGTCACTTTCCACACTGATGCTGATGTTGCCGTTTTGTCTGACGTCATGTGAAAAAGGTGGTTCAATCAGACATCTCTTCATCTGCAAACATCTGAGCACGCTCAGTTCCTCCGGATTTGTGGCCGCCGCCGCCGGTCCGTGGGACAGATAGTATCCATCCGCTACGTTCTTAAAGCGTCTGCACCAACCGCTAAATCAAAACCCCCAAACTAGCAAAGTTAGCAAAAGACAAATGTATTTGGAAGGTTTGTTTTGGCAGAAAAAAATTCAGAGAGGAAACGGAAAAAGAGCCTTTAACTTCAAAATAAAATAAATTTGTCTTTAACAGACGAAAACCAGAAGTCTTTACTCCAGGTGAGGATTCCCACAGACCATAATAATGATGCAAAATATTCAGTTACTGGTTGTTTTGTATTAGAAGGCTGTTGCTAATAAAGTTATTCAAATGGTGGATTCATGTTTATTATATTGAGAAAAATATCAGTTTTTGTTAACTTTTTCCCCCTTTTTTTGTATTTATCCGTCACACCATAAAAATCAGATGAGACAGAAGTTGGCATCTGATTTTTTAAAATTTATTTTATTTTTATTTTATTTCATTTTGACAGTTATGGGCTAAGGAAAAATTATTTCACATTTGAATGGTTCTTACATGAAATCTATTAAACAAATAAAGTTTAAAGCAGCTACAGAAGATAAACTTTGCCCCCCAAAGCTTTGAGAAACTGGAGGCTGAAACATAAAATCAGACACCAACTTCAGCCTCGTTCAGCCCAATCTGAAAACAGTTGGAGATCCCTGGTTTAGAGACTAAGATGTTTTAGTTAAGTAAAGACGACAAACTGATCATGAACTCCATTACGTTTCCTGTACCCCCCCACACAGATTTCCCACATCATCAGAGAGATCCGTCAGTTCCAGCAGGCGCCGTACAGGATCGAGCACCAGCCCAAGGTTTGTACGAGGACATGTGGACCAGCCGCCGTAACCGATCAGACTCTCATCCCGGTTCTGCCTTCAGGTGACCCAGTTCCTTCTGGATAAGGCGTCGGTGATGGACGAAGACGCTCTTTACGAGCTGTCGCTGAAGCTGGAGCCGCGGGTTCCTCCTGGATGATCCGTGTCAGACGGAGCGCGAATCCCAGACAGTTTTTACGCTTAGAAAACTCAGGAGAAACGGTGCCTTGTAGACGTTCAACCTTACACTCGTATTCAGTCAACACTTGGATCATCGGCGAAACTCTTTGCTCGAAGCAGGAGGTTCTCCGTTATGACAGTGGAAACAAAAATAAATTGTTAAACAATATGTTGTTAAAGCCACAACAGAAACATTGTTCTGTATGAAGCTCTCAGAAACAAATCAGATAACAGACTTTTGTTGGATTACCATATTCAATTCAATTCAATTCAATTTTATTTATATAGCCCAATATCACAAATTCAATTTGCCTCATTGGGCTTCATGCCTGTAGTTTTTACAGATGCACAGATGGAGTCATAAAATATGCACAATAGGTAAAAACTAAACAGACTATAAAGAACGGTCATCCCTGTCTGCAATGATTGGATTGAAAAACGCTCAGGTCTCCGCAGTTCTGCTGTGCTACCAGATGGGGGTGCTGCAGTTTTTACAGAACAGCAACTTCCTGTTTATTCGTTTCCTGTGAATCTAGTCGTTTGCTTTAGAAGAGACAAAAGAACTGCAACTAGTATTCCAAATGTAAATGATTTTTAAAGATTGATTTACATAAATGTATTCAAACATCACCCCCCCCC
>NC_050523.1:1354141-1398337 GCF_002922805.2 Oryzias melastigma
TCTCCTGGCCCATCCTCACTGGCTAAGCGGCCGCTACATGCCCCTCCCCCCAGTCAGAGCTGTAGAGGCAAATCCAAGAAAAACTTTCACAATGGCGGATTTTCTATTGTTTTATCTCCATAGCAACCATTTTGTTTTTAATCACCTGGGGGTGACAAACAGGTCGATGTGATTTTTAGACGGATCTGCAAAAGTAAATTTGTAGATTTCCTTGGCAACGGAGGTTTTGTAACCACCCCAAATCCTAATGTAGTCATGTCTTATGTTGCATAGTTTTGATCATCTTGAGCCAACGATTCATGTAGTACATTTTTATAATATGTCAGTAAAGAATATGCAACAGAGAAACGCCACTTTTGCTCGCTCGCCACGCCAACGCCATTCAAAATCTACAACTTCCAATTCTACTGTTTTTATCCCATGATGCTCGAGGAGTTAGGAGGTGAAAGATGGAAATTCCTTGGAGGAGTTGTGAATCAACATATGTTTACCTTAATTTGGCAAAATCTTAAATGTTTTGTGTATTTGACTTAGTTTTGCACAGTTTAAGAGTATATTAGGGCTGAACATCAAATTAGTTTAAAAATCAGTCAATATAAAAACGTTCTGGTTAAATGACGGCAGCACAGATGTAAAAAAACAATACTCAGAAAACGCCCGCCTGACATCTTTTTTCTTTAAAAATAACGTTGTTTCATCAGGCTGCATGTTAACATTTTACTCCAAACATTTTCAACTGACATTTTTTGTAAATTTAATGTATTAACCTGCTTGAGAACTGATCCATGTCTTTTCACTTTTTAATATTCAACACTTTGTACATAAAATCTACATTTTATAAGGGAGCAGAATGATAAAGACATTTCTTCTAAGTATATTTGGGGTTTTATTAGTTCAGTGTTTCTGTAATTTTTAATCTCTATTGTAAATAAAAAACAAAGATTTGTGCTCTGTAATCTAAAGAAGATCAATAGAATTTATAGAGAGGTTAAGTTATTTTATGTCCTTTAGGGTGACAGATTTATTTCTAGTTTTATTCCATTCCTGATGTCGGGAATCTTTACATTCTTGCTTGCATTTGTTGTTAAAACTGTACTTTTAGATTTTTCCACAGCATTTCTGTGTACAGTACAGATATTTACCATCCTGGAGGAAATAAAAGGTTGAAAACACGCCGTTTTCACAGCAGTTTTTATTTGGATCGTTTTAACTGTGATGTTAGCTTAGCCTAGCTTAGCCTCACAGGAGGCGGTTTCAGTGCACAGAGATGAATTTACAGAATCAGATCAAAATTCTGTTTTGGTTTCATTGTGCATTAAAACTCCATCTTCACTGCGTGAGGATTGTGTTTTAAAAAAGGCTCTTCGAAAGTAGCAAAAAGAAGCTTTAGAAAAGGTGATCTGGAGTTGTTATTTTTTTCACCACACGGAAACTTCCTCAACTTAAAGCAACAAACGCAGATCCTCTTACCTAGCATGTTTCTGCTATGGATCCACACAGACGAATGTTCGACCTATTTGTGGACTGGGTTGATAAAATCTATCGATCTGAGCTCAGTAGATCTATAATCAACCTATAAAAGAAGAGAATGATCTAATGCATAATGCTAAAGTCTGCTAGCTTTTTGCTAACGTATAGTAGGATTTCCCATAGGACGGCTAATGCTAACACTTGGTCGACCTAAACATACATTTCTGAGTAAATGAACATCTTTATATGAATTTTCTAAACTCTTTTAAGGAATATTTTTAAAGTAACCATTTATGGTCTAAAACTATTTTTTTTCTCATACTTTCTTCTTCTTCTGGAATAAGGTGTAATGCTGTAATGCGATCGCCACCTAGTGGCCAAACTGAACAACTCCAGGAGAAGAGGAACAATTATAGATTATTAATGTATTTCTAAACAAACGTGTAAACTCAAAATTGAATTGAATCAACTTAAATTTAGAGGATCGAAAGAATCAAACAAAATCGGAATTGAATCGATCTGGAAATGATGGGCGATACCCAGTCCTACAAAAAGGATCTAAACTTTGTGTGTTGATGATATTTACATCCAACTAGCTTAAAAACTGGTAGAAGTTCATGTTTGTACGTAACCTTTCCTCCGAGTTCATGCATCCAAGAAAATAAGTTCAGCGCTTGCACTTATTTAGAAAATTATATGCAAGTAGTCACTTTAATTTGGACTGGCTAATGCTAACTAGCATGAAAGAAATATCTAATTATCAATTTAGTTGATGCTCTTTTCAGTGTCGGGTAGAACTTCTTGTTGAACCACGACCTCTTGGTGTTTTCGGCGAGCTGTTCCGTGTCAGTTTGGGTCATGAGAATAAAAGGAAATGAAAGTCGTGTTTGTTGGATCTTTCAGAAGCAGTCTGACAGGCGAGGCGACCGTTCGATGAAGAAGAGGCTCCTCATCATCAGCTGAGAGTAGGACCAGCACTCTGGAGGTTCTGTTGAACAGCTTTTAAATGTTCTAACATTCCTACGTTTTCTCTCAAGAAGTCACACGATCGTACAGTACAAGGTAGCGTCTTGTTGAAGTCGCCGGTGACACTTAAACACAAAACCTTTAACATACGGTAACTTTTCAACCGTTAACAGGATAATTCCAGCAGATTCTGAAGGAGAAAAGCGGCTCATCGAGCCGCTTTTCTCCTTCAGAATCTGCTGGAATTATCCTGATTTTTTTGGATGTTTCTTTGACGATAAAACTTACCAATAACTGCTTTAATTGACGTCATACATTTTTCTTTTTGACTCTATATTGGAGGTGAATATTTGCCCCTTTTGGCTTTCCGTACCCGAGTTCCTCCAAAAGTTTCCTCCTGAACGTCTCTTCGTTTTCTCCGTCCGTCTTCGTGGTTTTCATGAATCCTCAGGTTCACTCTGACTCGACAGAACTCCTGCAAAGATCAAGGTCAAACCCGTCAGAGATATCAGGGTCAATCACAGCTCTGCATTTGTGATCTGCGTTCTGATTGGCTCAGACCTGCTGGTGTCCTCCCTGATGACTGGCCTCTGTTTTTTGGGGGGGGTGGAGCCACTGTGTGAGGAGACTGAAAAGTTCCTGAGGAGCAGACTGGGGTCAGAAGGCAGCAGCTTTCTAACAGGTAAGGCCTCCCTTTTCCTCCCATCATGCATCACTCCCTTTTTTTGAGCATGTTTGTGACTAACGTGGTTTAAACCAGAGGGTCTGTCGACGCTCTCGGGGGGTTTGGGGGTGTGAATGAGGCCCTAGAAGGTCATGAGAGGTTTGATCCAGAGAGTGTCGGTTTGCAGAACTGCCATCCTGATCTCATGACCCGTCCTGAATGTCATTGTGTGAATGAGCCAGACGGGTCTCGGTTTGGCACCGGGTCCTGGAACCTGGTCTAAAAATAAGAGCCCGAGTCGTCCGTCTCCGACCTGCACAGGGGAGAGACTCGTGACCGGAGGACTCCAGAGCGCCGGTCTGATGAGCCCGTCACCTTTGGTCCGGATTACCAGCAGCTCTGATGGCTTCTATTTTAAGGCGCGTGTGAACGTATCGGTGGTGTCGGGTGGAACCGTGAAACGCTCAAAAACCTGGATTCAGATCAAAGAGCATCTGCTGCCCCAAAGTTCTGCTCCTAGTTTAGCAAACGATAACTGTCGGTTTCACTCCCATCATCCTCTGATCTGATTCCAAAGTGTTTTAAATCTATTTATCAAGATGATGCAGTTTTTAGCCAAAATATAGAAAATATATAATTCTCTAGGACATAGTTTCTGCAGAGCGGCAGGAGTTTATTACAAATTCACCTCTGATTTCTGGGCTGTTGGCCCAGAGCAACCCCGTCCCACTTCCCCTCACCGTTGAGAGCAGGGAGCAGCCTATTTTCTACATCACAAATTTGATCTTTTTCAAATCTGTGTTTTCATCTGCTCCCGATTCACAATATGAACAAAGACCGATTCAGAAATGGGATTTAAGATACATTTTCTTTATAGATCAGAGAAATGCTGCAACCTGTTAGAAACATCCGAGATTTTTTTAAATCACTCTTTAAGTCTTATTTTTGGTGTTGATTGTGAGCAGAATTCATCCTAAGTTCTATTTTAGTTTCATAAAAAACGTTTAAAAAAACCCACAAGAATCCAGGAACATCAGAGGATTTCTGTAAATGATCTTCATCAAACTGAGCAGTACATTTCTGAGCTCAGAGATCTACATGTTGTGTTATCCTACATGTTTACATTAAACATAGGGTCATCTGGACCCGTAAGAGCACCACGGTTATCTAGAATTCTGCGCTGACTTGTTCTTTTGGCGCCACGCATGCTTCTCTACAGACCGTACACGTCGTTGTTGGTCGGCTGGAAGGAAATTATTTGCTCGGTTTGACTTCCTGTTCTCTTTACTTCCTTTAAGTTTCAAACCGTTTCTGGTGTGAAACTTTATCAAAGGATGAAAATCAGATGAATAAATCCCTTTGATAAACCGTCATTCAATTAAAACAACGTTTTGTAGGTTCAACAGTTTTCATGTTGAAAGTTATTCCAGTTTTTGTTACTTTCCTTTCACGGAGAAAAACCTCAGATTTTTTCATCGTTTTTTGTGGAACCCAAAAGTTCCAACAGTTGTCATAGAAACGACATAACAGATGGAGGTCTGAACGAACCTTTAAAACCCTGAAAGGTTTTAGTTTGACGCTAAAATGGCGGCCTCTGATTCCTTCAGTGGAACGAGTCAGTCGTATGGACCAGAAAAATGATCTGAAAATGACTCGTGAGGCTGTCTGGGTTATTTTGTGCTACTTTATTTTCTTAAAGGCAACGACAAACTCATCTGTTAACCTTTCTGCTCATTTTCACAAACTTCTGGTCGTTTTTCTGAGAGGATATTTTCATGTTCACATTTTTGAGGGACTTGCAGGTGAATAAAGTCAAAACATAACTGTTGATGCCGAGTTTTGCTCATTTTAAAAAGCTTCAGCTCGTTCATTTGAATTAAACTAACAGTGAAAAAAGGGAAACAAATTGACAGAAAATGTATTTTTAGAAAACGATAAATTTTGCTTCATAAAATGTAAATTTTCTGCTTTAATTTGATTTCAAAATAATTCTGAAAAGAGGCAAAAACTGATCACAACTCTTTGTTTTAAGTCAGTTTTTCTTCATCTTCTTTGATGTTAAATTGTGTTCATTTTTATTCTCTTTTCTTCAGTAACTTTTGGACTGAGATTCTCCGGTTAACCGTCGGCGTAGCGATGGCGAGCTCCTTCAGCCGTCTGATGTCCGGCCGCAATGCGGCGGCTCTGCTGGCCGGCCTCGGCGCGGGGACGATGGCCACGGGCTTCCTGGGGAGCGAGAACGGCTCTCTGGTAGCCGAGGCCAAGAGGAAGCTGTACCCCCCCAGGTAAGAGGGTCGGGGGGGGTCTGAGCTGAAGGTCACAGCAGGGGATTCTGGGAACTTGAGGGAGTGAGCGTCGCTCTCGAGTTTCAGCTCCGTGACTTTACACGCCTCCTGCTCTTTTGGTTCTGATCCAGATTCAATGTTTTCATCAGATCAGAAAATATCAAATATCAGCAGAACGTGTCAGCAGAGCAGCTGCTGTCGTCCCTCAGCGGACCGTCGGTAGTTCACCCCGCGGGCGCCGTCAAGCTTCTCTTTTTTCAGCTTTATGTTCTGACTCTTAAATAAAACAAGAATTAAAACATAAACGAGGTTGTTTTCTAATCTCCTGAAGCTCCGACTTCCCCGACCTGAGGAAGCACAACAACTGCATGGCCTCTGCTCTGTCTCCGGCCATTTACGCCAAACTGAGGGACAAGCTGACCCCCAACAACTGGACCCTGGACCAGTGCATCCAGACCGGGGTGGACAACCCCGGCCATCCCTTCATCAAGACCGTGGGCTGTGTGGCCGGTGACGAGGAGAGCTATGAGGTAAGAAGACGCTGGACACGAGGAAGTATTCAACCATCTCAGCAGCAGCACTTCACAAAACGTTAACGAAATTCTGCAAATGTCGACAAAACACAATTTATCAATTATGCTGTTTCCAATAAGTCATAATTATGTGAATAAACACGAACCAACTCACTCATTCGAAATGTGGACAAGAGTTTAGCTTTTACTTTAGCGACATGCTAACGTTTTTGACTAATCTGTTATCTACTGAGGGTTTTTAGACTATTTTGGAGTTTAGCTCGTATTTAAGCAACAAGATAGCTGTTTGGGCTAATTTGCCATCTACTGAATTTTTTTATGATAATTTGGAGTTTAGCTAATATTTTAGCAACATGCTGACATTTTTGGCTAATTTGTCATCTACTGGATTTTTTGGGGGCTAATTTAGAGTTTAGCTTCTATTTTAGCAACAGGCTAATATTTTTAATAAATTTGTTTACTGAGGAAGCATTTAAGCAACGAGCTAGCTTTTTTGGGGGCTAATTTGAAGTTTAACTCATATTTAAACAACACACTAGTTTTTTTTGCTAAACTGGCATGTATTACGGATTTTTAAGCAATTTTACTACATTTTTTTTACAGAGATGTTTGTCAACTTGAGCGCTCTTTCATATATTTCTTTAAAGAATTTTCCAGTGTTTTAGCAAATTTACCATTTTGTAATTAGCTTTTGAATGTTCAGCAAATCTCTTCAGAAATTAAAGTAAACTGTGTCACCATTTTCAGCCAAAAGCTTCAGCATCTTCAGCGACTACTTTCAGCAAAAAGCATTCACACTACAATTACTGCGGATAATGCAACTTTACTAGTTAGAACAAAGTGTTTCCCAGTTTTACAAAATGTGATTTCGATACGCCTCAAAATCCACGTCCTCCAAGAACAGAAACTTTTTTATGATAAATGTGATTTTTTTTCTAATGTGCACAATTTCATCATCAATTTAAACCCAGTTTGTGTCACAAAACTCCAGAGTCTGTGTTTTTCTTCTGTTCTTTAATGTTTCACACATAAACTAAAGGATAAAATATCGTATCGCTTCATGTTGGATGTTTCCTGCGTTCACCTGCGTACAGGTTAGACCGACGGTTGGGACTTCAGTTTAATTAAGACTGATGTTCTCTGCATCCGTCATCCTCACGACTTCTCTTCGTCTTGTCTTCTACCATGTTTCCTCTGCTGATGCCTCCAGGTGTTCGCTGAACTCTTTGACCCCGTCATCAAAGACCGACACAACGGCTACGACCCCAGAACCATGACGCACCCCACCGACCTGGACGCCTCCAAGGTTGGCCCCCGACCGTCTCCTCTTCCGTCAGCAGACCCACGCTCAAACCCGTGTCTCCTCCCTCTGCGCTCAGATCACCAACGGCATGTTCGATGAGAAGTACGTCCTGTCCTCCCGCGTCCGGACCGGCCGCAGCATCCGCGGGCTCAGCCTGCCGCCGGCCTGCTCCAGGGCCGAGCGCCGGGAGGTGGAGCGGGTGGTGGTCACCGCCCTGGCCGGCCTGAAGGGAGACCTGGCGGGACGCTACTACAGCCTGGGAGACATGACCGATAAAGAGCAGCAGCAGCTCATCGATGTGAGAGACCGACAGAAACACGACCACGAGTCCAATTCAGGAATCGGAATCCTGCAGCCAGGAAACAGATGACATTTATGCCGTAAAAGTTTGACCCAGCAGCTGACTGCATGACGGCCCGTCGATGTAAACACGCTAAAGTGTGAAACCTTCAAATCTGTCTTCTAAAAGTGACGCCTCATCATTCTTTCATTTGTTTTATTCAAAAGTTAAAAATATTTAGTCAACAATTTATCGTCTTGTATTACAGCTACAAGCTATTTTGTTAGCATGACCAGTTAGCATTTAGTGCTAATGTTTTTATTTCTTGAAGAATTCTCTGCATTTGTCAACATCAGCAACAAAACCAAACAAATTCACTTTACTTAAGAAAAATAAAAACATTTTAAAAGCAGGAAACAGGTCAAATGCTAACGTTGTGTAGCTACTAGCTAGCTAACAGAGCAGAGAACGGTCACACTAAGTCATTAAGCCGTAACTCAACTCTGATGGATCAAACAACGTGCTGTAAAAAAATACTTTGATCTAAATGATTCATTCTGATTTTGGCCCCCTGTGTGATTGAGTCTCCTGTCATGTTTTGTAGTGAACTTCTCGTCATTTTTGACAGAAAAGTGTTTTCAGTTTTTATCTTGACGCGTTCACAGAAACATCTGCAGAGTTCAGTCCAATCTTCTGACGTCTACAATAATCCGGATCTCCTACGACCTCCTCAGCATCACTTCCTGTCCTCCATTCACGTTTCCATGTCTTCTTCCTGCAGGACCACTTCCTCTTTGACAAGCCCGTTTCTCCTCTGCTGACTTGTGCCTTCATGGCCAGAGACTGGCCGGACGCCAGAGGCATCTGGTACGCTCCCAGCAGCATCAGGATCCTCCAGGATCCCAGTTCCCCGTTTGTGTAAACCGTTGATGGTTGTGGTAATAAATGCAGACAATCAGACGTTTCTTCTGCTGATTCTTCTGAGGCACAACAACGAGAAGACCTTCTTGATCTGGGTGAACGAGGAAGACCACACCAGAGTCATTTCCATGGAGAAGGGCGGCAACATGCAGAGAGTCTTTGAGAGGTTCTGCAGAGGACTCAAGCAGGTGAGTTAGAATCTGAACAGGTGAGTTAGAATCTGATCAGGTGAGTTAGAATCTGAACAGGTGAGTTAGAGTCTGAACAGGTGAGTTAGAGTCTGAACAGGTGAGTTAGAGTCTGATCAGGTGAGTTAGAGTCTGATCAGGTGAGTTAGAGTCTGATCAGGTGAGTTAGAGTCTGATCAGGTGAGTTAGAGTCTGAACAGGTGAGTTAGAGTCTGAACAGGTGAGTTAGAGTCTGATCAGGTGAGTTAGAATCTGATCAGGTGAGTTAGAATCTGATCAGGTGACTTAGATCTGCTCTGTTCTAGAGGTTCTCTCTGCTGGCTCTATAAGTTTGCTGTGGAGGAGGTTGCGGCGGGGTGAACATTCATCCTGAGGAGAGAAAAGTCAGAGAGGACGGAAGAGAGATAATAAGAGAGCTCGACTCTGGGAAAAACTCAGAAAAAGTCACGGAGCTGTCGTCATCCATGAAAGTTGCAGTAAAGCTACGGGGAAAATAAAATGTTACAGGGTTTGCTTGGATTTGCGTTAATTAACAATTAAGAAAACCTTTATTTGTCCCACAATGGGGAAATTGCAATATGCAACAGCGCAGGTACAGAGATAGGTGAGAGGATAAAAATACAATAAAATATACATTATAAAGAGCTAAGACGATGAATATACAAAGAATAATCATTAATATATTGCGATTGCAACATTGCGAAATCCTGGAGGGTCTGTCTAGTCCTCATGTGTCAAAGTCAAGGGCCAGGGGCCGGATCCGGCCCTCCAGATCATTTTATTTTATTGTTATCTTGCACTCATTTCTAACTTGTATAATTTTGACAAAAAATAATGTTATAAAGATAAAATATTGAAAGTTATTTAAGGTTTAAGTTATGTTAAAAAGTTTTTTTTTTCGGTTTTCAAGTTTTAAAAATTGCTATTTTGCCGCTTTTGGACTATTTTGGCATTTATTAAGATTTTTTAGGCAATTTTGGAGTTTAGGTAATATTTCAACTACATGCTAGCTGTTTTAGCTAATTTAAAAAATAATTGATTTTATTTTTTGTTTTTTTAGGCTAATTTGGCATTTAGATAATATATTAGTTGTCTATCAATTTCAGCATCTTCAGTGTCCAAATTCTGCTTACAGCATCACACTAGCATCATCACAGATAATGTTATACATCTAGTTCATAATTATGTTAAAAAGTTACAGTTTTAAAGTTTTTAAAATGTAGTTTTAGAGTGTTCAATAAATGTTTATCCTGTTCGACCTCAGATGTTTTGTATTTTGGCCCCTGTGTGATTCAGTTTGACCCCCCGTTCTGAACTCAGATCTGATTACATTCTTCCTATGTCGCCCTCTAGTGGCAAACCCATGTAAAAACACTTGAAGCAGGATGGCCATTTGTTTATAATTTTTACTAAAAATAAATGCAAAAAAGTGTTTCACAAATGGAAAAATTCATTTTCCATGTATATAATTATGCTAACACCGAGTGGTTTCATTTGTAACGGTTAAATTAAAGATAACATGGAGAAATATGAGAAATACATTTGATTTTCTTTCATGTTTGATGGAGAAAGTAAACACATGTATCCTGTTGTCAGTATAATCCCCACAATAGTGAGAATATAAAATGTGGTTGAAGAAAAACAAATATTTTAAATTATTTATGATCCATCTACTGTTTTTTATTGAGCTATTATAACGAGGTAATTTCTCCTTTGTGGATCAATAAAGTTTTACTCTATTCTGAAGTAATTTACCCCAAAGTCCTAATTAATCCAAAATTTGTGAAGGTTAAAGACAATTTTTCTAAGTAATTTTCTCTGAGTCTGTCAGAAGAACACAGGCAGCGGCGTGGAAGCGGCGTGGCGGTTTCCTACATTAAACTCGTCCTGTGGGAGGAGCTTACGGCAGGAGGAAGGTGGATGACGTTCTTCCTCGTGTCTCACAGGTGGAGCACCTGATCCAGGAGAGAGGCTGGGAGTTCATGTGGAACGAGCGTCTGGGCTACATCCTCACCTGCCCCTCCAACCTGGGCACGGGCCTCAGGGCGGGCGTGCACGTGCGCCTGCCCCACCTCAGTCAGGTGAGCGCCGCAGCTTCGACGTGTTAATCCGCCGTCAGAAGTCGGAACGATGAACCCGTAAACTGCTCCGCAGGATGCTCGCTTCTCCAAAATCCTGGACAACCTGCGGCTGCAGAAGCGCGGCACGGGCGGAGTGGACACCGCCGCCGTCGGAGACACCTTCGACATCTCCAACAACGACCGTCTGGGCAAATCGGAGGTGAGGATCCGCCCGTCCGTTTCCTGAGAGGATTCGGCTGCCGCACAGGTGACGTGTCGTCCGCAGGTGGAGCTGGTCCAGCTGCTGGTGGACGGAGTCAACTTCCTGATCGAGTGCGAGAAGAAGCTGGAGAAGGGCCAAGACATCACCGTTCCAGACCCCATCGCTCAGTTCAAGAAGTGAAACCGGAGGAGGTCAGAGGTCACGCTGCAGCCACCTGTGGGTGGAGCTTAGATCCGCCTGCAGATGGATGCAGCCCCGTCTTTCATGAATAAATCTTTACAAACACTCTGACGTTTTCCTGCTTTGTCCTGCCCAACAGTCGGATTCAGAAGTGTTGAAGTCCAACATCTTTCATTTCATTCGTTTTCCCAGAGCTCAAAGCTCAGATTTTAACTAAAAGAAACTTAAAAATCATTTCTGCTATTTTTATATTTCTTTCTTTCCCATTATTGCAGCCTCATCTATGAAATCCAAAATCCAGAGTCCCAAAGGATTCACACAAGTCTGCAAAAGAGTAAAATATTAAAGTTATTTAAGGTTTAATTTGATTTATTCTGGAATAATATTCCTGCATTTTTATTATTCATAATTATGTTAAAAAGCTACAGTTTAAAAATGGTCATTCTGCTAGCTTTCTGGACTATGACATTTAATAAGATTTTTTAGTCTATTTTGGAGTTTAGCTAATATTTTGGCTACATGCTATTTGTTTTGGCTAACCTACGTGTTTCCCCCTGAAGTTCCAAACAGGAAGTGGCTCCAAGAAGCCAAAATCCCATAAACTTCTATAGAGAAATAAACATCTATTATCAGAATAAACATTCTGGATCTAAAAAACATTTAACATCTTCTTGATAATCCTCTAATATATATATTTTTTCTGTAGTTCAAGTTATCAACTAACCAATCAGATGCCTCAGTTAAAGTAGGTGGAGCCTGCTGGCCCCCTCATTCAACAATAGTAGGGGTGTGGCCTTCCATCATGCTCACTCCTGATTGGTGAGTGGTTGCCATAGAAACCAATCGCTGCTTACAGATGCTGACGACAAACCTCAGGATGGATCCAGGTGGACCTTCAGCTGCTTCGAATCCGACATGTATGAAACTCTGAAGTGGAATCATGGGAGTTGTAGTTTGTTAGCTAAAATGCTACACCAGGGGTCACCAACACGTCGCCCGCGGGCGACCTGTCGCCCGCGAGCACCACATCAGTCGCCCGCAGGCCTCTTCTAAAAATAGCACAATTCACTTGTGAGCTGCTCGAAAATTTTATTTTAGTGTGATGCGATTTTTTTGAATCGCACCTGCCTTCATAAAGAATTAAAAATTGAAATATCTTAAAGCTATATTGTAACGACTCCGCTGGTATGTTAATAGTAGCAGGGACGCCGCAGGGACCCATATGGCGAGTTACTCTTTCACTGTCTGGGGAGGAGAAACGTCAGTGCCCTGTACATCGCACGACCCCGAACACTCTCAGGCAGAAGAAGACCACGAAGCAGACTGCGTACTCTCATTTCCATCATCGACTCCCATTTGTTTTAAACACACATGAACAGCCAAACAGTATGAACCTGACTTCTGCTCACAGCTCCCTCACTCATGGTGAGCAATGTAACACACCCCAGATTTCCCACTTCCCATGAGTCTTAGGAGCTGAAGGCGGGGCTAACCCCCGGGTCGCCACACTATGTTCATTATTTCTGAAGCTAAAAAACAGCCTGTCCCACTATTTTTCTTTTTTTAAATCGTTTTCTCCTTAACGAGATAATCAATAGTCGCATTTCCATTAACTCTGAAATTTCGCAAATTGGAATTTGGATAATAAATTATCCAAATGGAAACACCACAGTTTCGAAAAAAATGGCATTTTTCGAAAAAAGAAATTGCGCTTACAGGAGGAAATAGACATTTTTCGCAAAGCGGAAACACTTTTTTTCTAAATAAATGCGCTTCTCGGTGTGAAGTGTCTGATCTGAGCGCTGCACAGCCGGCGCACCGAGAAGTCCTGGAGCGTCAAAGCGCTTTATAAATTGCGGGTCATACAGAATCGCGCAGCAGCTCCTCCTCCTTTCCTCATTGCTTCATCTACAGACGCACTTTTGCAGCTTGGAGCCTGAAGTCTCGTGAGCGCGAGCGCCGTGACAGAAACTTGAATTTATGCTGTGGTGTTTTCAGACAGAAAAAAAGGTCCAGATGCTTATTTGCTGCTTTTTCATTTAACCGCAGAACGGACTTGTCTCTCTTCTGTGTCGAGCTGCGCTGCACGCGCGCTCCAGACAGAGCTGTGACGTCACCCACATGCTCCCTTTCAGTGAATGAAATAAAAAAAATACTTGTTGTCGTTCATCGCCGTGTTTTTAATGACTTATCGCGTGAGTTGGTTTGTGATTTATCGCAAAATTATGATTTAATGGAAACAGTGTCATTTCCAAACGTTTGTTTTTTTTTGAAATTCCAAGAATTTCCATAAAGTTTTGCGCAAATGTGTAATGGAAATGCAGCTAATAACAAAGAATGAGGCGCCCCCTTCTCCCTTTCCCACATGGAGACACCGAGAATATTTGATAATTAGTTATCTTTAATAGAAACACAGATTACAAAAAAAAAAAAACTAAAGTTTTTCGAAAAAAAAAAATTATTGCGTGTAGAGGAGCTGGTGTTGGGGGCGTATGAAATGGATGGACATTTTTCACAGAACTGTAATGGAAATTGACTTTTTTCTTATTAAATGCGCTTCTGAAGTGAATTTTGTTAAAAACATTTCATTTGGTCATTACCTCAAAATGTGACAAGATCTGTTGAGATTAATAAAGTTCTGAATATTGATATCTGTTTCCTAGCTTGTTGTCATTATTGATAATTATGCTAAGAAATCAGTGTCTTCACATAGAGAAGTATCATTATTATTAATAATGAATAACTAAAGGCAAACTAAGCAAATTTATTATTTCAAACTGGTAGCCCTTTGTATGATTCAGTACCCATGAAGTAGCCCGCAGGTTCAAAAAGGTTGGTGACCCCTGTGCTACACGCTAACATGACTTATTTTGGGTTTCATTTGTTTGCTTGTGAGTTTAATTTTAAATCTGACGTTTTGTCTTCAAATTGTGAAGAAGCCAGTCAGCTGTTTCCTGTTATTTCAGCTTCAGTTTGGTTGAACCGGATCTGTTGGTTCTGAAGAAGTTCTGAACGGCACCGAAGCCCAAACGCAGCTCAAGTCGATGGAGGTGGAAGAATTTTAATTAGAGGAATATTTTCTTCAAAATACAAAAAAAAAAAATCTTTCGATAACATTTGGAGCGTTTAGTTTCTTCTGTTGACACAAACCAGCTGGAACCAAAACCGGCGGTTCTTAGGAGAACGAAGGCCGGCGGCGCCGCACGCAGCAACGCGTCCAAATGCGTGGACGGCTCAGCGGAACCGGGCGGTTCCTCCAGAGAACATTCAACATTTGCAGAAGCAGAACAGCAGTTTGTTTTCTTTAATGACTTTCTGATGCCACCTCCGAGCGTTTTCTGGTGTTTTTCTAAAAAGAACTCAGTAGAAAGAAGTCAAAACAACTAAAGGTGACGCCTGGAGGCCAGAGCCGCTACTCACCAAAAAGTCCTGCTTTTTTTTTTTTTTTTTGGCAAACGGAAACAAAAGCCTCTATGATCGATTCGAGTGCTAAACGATGCAGGAACACAAGAACGGGGCATCTCTGGGGTCAGAGCGGCCCGGGGGGGTCAGTCCACCGGCCGCTTCTCGCTGTGTTTCTTTGTGAACTCCTCGGCGTTCTTCATGAACTTGGTGCGGTCTTTAGTGTATTCCTCCGCGAGGTCGGTCCGGAGCGGGTGCTCGGGCTGCGGGGTGTTCACCAGGGCGATGAGGCACTGGATCACTGCAACACAGGGGGGAGGGGTGCGTCAGCAACGCCGAACGCAACAAACGCCGAACGCAACAAACGCCGCAACGCTCACCTTGGAGGGTTCTGGTGGCGGGCTTCCAGTTCTCCACGCTGATGATGGGCAGACACACCTGCCCCTTCTCATCGATGTTGGGGTGGTAGATCTTTGTCTTGAAGGTGATCTTTGGGGGCTTGAAGGGGTACTCTGCGGGGAAGATGATCTCGATCCGGAACGCTCCTTTGTCGTACGGAGGACAGTCCTGGAAGGAGAACGTTTGTTAGGAAGGTGAGCCCCGTTTGGGTTAGCGATGTCCCCTCAGAAGGTGAAAGACTCCTCGTTTCCATGGCAACCAGAGCTATCCTAGCACGACCCAAACAGACCTCTACGAGACATTTAGGTCAATGGCAGAATATCATAACCATTCAGTGTTTCATTCCATCATGTTTGTCTGTTTCCATAGCAACCAGTAGCTCATGCTAGCATGGAAAACAACAGGCCAACAGACTTCTGACATGTTTGGGTTACGGATAAATCTCCGTGCAGGAAAAACACCCGCATGAAGATAAAAGTCTGACGTGACCCTGACATTTTTTTCCCTCATTTCCATAGCAACCAGTGCTATCCTAGCATAGCAAAAACATTCTAACGGTAGCCAACAGGAACACATTTCCTAATAATGCAAAGACTTCTATGAGATATTTAGGTGAGCAAGACGCCATCTCAGAGGAGGACAAAAAGGTGAAAGTTGGTCGTAACCATGACGATTTCTCCCCTCACTTCCACAGCAACCAGTGCCATCCTAGCGTAGCCAAAACATGCTAAAAGTAACAAACGGACGTTTCATGATACTCTGCAGACTTCTACAAGACCTTTGGGTTAGCAATAAATCGTCTCAGTGGATGGAAAAACACCCACATGAAGAGTCATAAACTCAACTTTTTCTTTGTTTCCATAGCAACCGACACTAACCTAGCATGGTAAAAACATGCTTACAGGAAACGATTCCTGTCCGCGAGTCGTTTCGTTTAGTGATACGCTGTCTTAGTCTTTTATGTATGTTTCCATAGCAACCAGTAGCTCATGCTAGCATGACTAAAACATGCTAATAGTAACAAACAGGGCACGTCGCCTCAATGGCAGGAAAAAAAAAACCACCTGTATATGAAGGTGAAAGTCGGTCGTAATCCTGGGACTTTATTCCCCCTCGTTTCCATAGCAACTGGTAGCTTATGCTAGCATGACCAAACATGCTAACAGGAGGTCTGGGAGATGCAACCATTTGTTTTTAAACAGTATGGCTGCCATCTTTGTGAGAAACCAATTTCAATGTGACGCTAATTTAAAAAAAACTGCAAGTGATGGAAAACAAGTCTGCAAAACGCCACAAAATGTAACCGTGGTTACGATCTTTGGACTATTGTAATTCTTCTTACGCGATCAATCAGCTGATTCATGTTGATCGTCAGAGTTATTTAGGTGTTGCTGGTGGAATCTTCGACGTTAAAAGGTCACATATTCACCACTGCTGCAGTGTCCCACTCTGACTCAAGGTGGCGCCCTCCACTGGCGGGGTGTCATTTTCACACATCTTTTTTCCCTGTGTCTCTATAAGAAGATTTTTCTGGATCTGGAATAAAACGTTTAGTTTGTCTGTTCCATTGAGCTGAATCTGGTTGTCATGGTAACATGGACTCACAGATGTTTCACCTGCACTGAGGTAAACACCGATTTTACCGATGTTCTTAGCGCTTAAAGGTTGGGTGTTGGGAATAAATGACCGTCGGGACGGGGAGAGGAAAAGGTTTGTTTGAAGAAATCTGTCGGGAAGCCGAAATCGGTGCAGAGCGAAACCGGAGACCCGCCGGAGCTCCGGGGAAACCTACGGGAACGATGAGTCCTTGCCAGGTCAGAATGTTCGCTTCGTCCGCCTGGATGTTGCGGAAATGCTTCATCCCAGACTTCCGGATGTCTTCGAGTTCCTGCATGAGAGACGAGAGACGGTCAGACAAGGAAGAACGCGGCTCTCCGACAGACTGACCTGGAGCCGAGGATCCGTCCAGAAGATGAAGAAACTGGAAAAACGTTTCAAAGTTTGAGATTAAGGAGCCAATTCTGAGAGAATCCGAGGAAAACAGACATTTACTGGGAGGTCAGAACATCATGACTGATACTGAAGTGGCGGTGGCGAGCAGTGGGAGGAGCCACCTGCTCTGCAGGAAGCAGCGGTCAGAAAAAAGGATTCAATCTGATCGGAATCATTTGGATTTGTTGATCCAAACGAACTACAACAATCTAGATTTTTATCCTTTTCTTAAAACAAATTCTGCTTCATTTTCTTCTGCCGGATCATCTTAAGAAACTAAAACTTCAAAACAAATATTTCATTTCAGAGAAAACAACAAAAACTGTTTTTTCTACAGGAGTTCAGATGAAGGAGCATTCACATTTCTACATCTAGAAAAAATTAATGTAATCATAAATGCTGATGTAAAAGATAATATAAGATTTTTTACTTTTGATTGTAATTGTTTTTAGTGTTTATTTCTTGTATTTCTGTAAAAATACTGTTGACATAAATCTAATTTGGACTCTAAGTTATTGATTTCCATCCAAAACATTTTTTAAATTTTGAATATTCTTAATATTCATAATTATATTTGTTTGTTTTATTTTTATTGGACAGAAATAAGTGAATGAACAATTCAGACGTGATATTTCATGTTCTAGATAAACTGATAGTAACTTCCAGTCAAATAATGAATGTATATACACAAAACAATCAGAAATACATTATTTAGTAAAGAATATTTCATTTAGTTTATAAATGATGAGAAAATATTTGTGAAATTAGAAACAAACTGAGGAAACTTGATTATCTGGAACTTGAACAGGTTAAATATATTCAGACGTATTTTAAGGTGTTTAGAATTCTTACTACAGTTTTTGACGTTCCAGGAAGATCCCTGCAGGAACGGGAAGCTCCAAGGAGAGCTGGACTGTTGGGGGAATTCCTGACTCAAAGTTCAGCCATGAAAAACCAAAAGTGAAAGAATTTCTCTCTCTGTGCGTCTGTGTCGCCATCAGGAGAAGATCTGAAACCTCGACAGTTTGAAGCTGCGAGAGCTTCCCGTCCAAAACAGTTCGGTTCTTCTGGATCGGGGATTTTTCTAACAACCTGCGAAGGATTCGAGTGAAACTCAGATCTGTTTAATGTGCAGAAGGAAGGAAGAAATCTAGGTGAAAAAATGAAAATCTTTTATGAATAATCAAAATAAAGAAACGAAGCTGCTTTGCTTCCAGAGTTCTCCTTTACTGTGAAGAACTTCAATATTGGAGATGGGAACAATCTTCTCCTTCAAAAAGATCAATGTTTTGCCTAAACGAGGAAGAATCCAGTTTTTCTGCAACTGGAAATGTTTGCTGTTGACATAACAAACGACTGACGGTTTTTAGCTGGTAATAGATTCACATTCATGTCGTAGTTTCTTTTTTTTCCTGCATTTGCTGTGAAAACCTGCAGAAGATCAAAACTTCTGTCTGGAAGACGCACAAAAATATTAATTACTATTTCATAGATGATGATATTTGTTTGGAAAATTGGGGGTAAAAACTTTTTCAAACAGGTTGAAGCATCACATGATTTAACCATAGACTGTAAAAATTAATGGACAAAGCAAGCACTGAGGTCCCCCATTGGAAATGCATTACTTCCTCTCCTCGCGAAAGTAGGCCGCCGCTTTCCCCGTCAATTCCTGAAATGGATACCGCCATTTGCAAACAATCTCCAGCGATTGGTCTGAGTCATAGCTGAGTCATCGAATCTACAGGAAGTACTGTCGCCAATCAGGAGTGAGATTATTGCAACCGTCTGCCTCTTTCCACGCCTTTACCATGGGACTGCGGATGTAAACGCTGGCTCGAGACGACCGTGAAGCTGGCTTCCGAATTTTCCGAACAGGACCTGTTTTTAGGTGGTCTGAGTTCGAAAAATACAGTGGAACGCTCTCGCTGTGAATCGGAAGCCAACTTCATCGTCGTCGGCTCGAGAGAATTGTACAAGTCATTGCTGAAGCCGAGGGAGAACCATTCCAACAGTTGATTCTGTCAGCGGTCCTTTTGGATTTACTTACATTTATTCCTTTTTGTCGAGATAAAAGGAGCATTTGGGTGACGCTGTGCCCGAACTGCGCGCGGCCCCCTCGCGCGAGCCACAGCGTTACTTCACATGCAGGTTTACAGTCTGATCAGATGCACGTGAGAAGCGCGTTCAGCGGTATTTAAAATAAATAACCATCCTAACAAGTGAACAGCTGGATCTTTTTTCTGTTTGAAAATACGAGTGAAAAGTGAAAAATGAACATTAAACAAAGAAAAAAGTCCAAAGCACATAACCTCAGAGTGAAATCTATTTCTACAGAGTAAATCCTCATCTAAAAATGTGGAGAGCATGGGTCTCTTGTTGTTTTAAACTGCTGCATCGGTACATTCCACTGAGGAAAACAACAGTAGAACAGTGACTGGTACATTGTTGAATTGTAAAGTAGGTGTTAAAGGTCTTTTGACGGAGCCATTGATGAAGTCTGCTCCCATTGGCTACCCGTCATCTGTCAATCAAACCCCCCAGACGGTCGACGTCAGACCCACAAACGCTTATTGAGCCATCTGATTGGTCAATTTATAACTCTAATAACTTGTGATAATGGAAAAAAATCTTTGAAAAAAAATTAGGATTAGAAAAAAGAAGTTAAGCAGAAAGCAGCAGAGGAAGAATGATTATTCTGACATATAAAATGACTGAGAAATAACTGTCTGTTTCTCAATGTAAGTCAATGGGACTTTGGCCTTTTTGCAACCCAGTGGTACTTCCTATATGGAACACGGAAGTAGGGGGGCTTGCTTCGTCCAGTTATTTTATATACAGTCTATGGATTTAACCAGACGAGACATGAAGAGGAAACAAGAAATGTGTTCTGACTGTTCAAAACCCACCAGAGCAGGAAGACTGGGCTTTTATTCTGAAACTCTTCTTAATATTTAGTTATTTAAACTTCTCCTTAAAAATATCTAATTGGTTTAATTCATATATTAATGAAAAGGTATATTTTTTCTCCTTTGTTTTGAAAGGAGCACAACCCGTTTTTTTTACCCATGATTCATAGGTTTCTGTTTCGTTTCTTCTTCTGGTTCCTACATCTTATTTTAGTCTGAAACATCTTAAGTTTGTTCTAGATCCAGACTTTAGCTTAAACCCGACAGACGCACGAGGCTCCGTCATTTGGCGCTCTCCCGCATCTTTTGCGGGATTTGCGGTGTGAACGCCAGAAACCTGAACCGAAGCAGATTATTTATCTGCCCGCTCAGCTGGGGTGTGACGTCACGGGGCTTCGTGTTTGCTGCTCGGGTGTTTTTCCCATGTTTCCGCCCGCGTGCGCGGACTCACGGAGCCCGCCGCGGCTCCACGTGGAGGCACGGAGCGGCGGCCGGCCGGCCCTCCTGCCTCCCCGGCCTCCCTGTCACCGTCCGCCGGCCGTCATTATCCCGTCGTTCCGTCGGACGCCGCCAGCGCTCGGTGTTTTCTCCGCGCGCACGCGCGCGTGGACCCGCCCAGAAACGTTACAGGCAGTTTTTAAAGTCCGTTTGGTCGAATAAAGTACTAAATTCGCCTTTCTTACCTTACACAATCTCCTGGACGAAGTCATTGTAGGCTGATTTCGTCTCCTTCTTCCTGTTTCTCTCCGCGGTGACTCCCTCTGCTCCTTCTTTTCACCTCAGAGTGACGGGGACCCCCGGTGGAAGTACCGCCCTCTACCGGGCAGGAGGCCAACAGCAGGCGGAGCGGATTTCACCCAAACGAAACTGAACCAAAACACGAACGTTTATAAATGATTCATTTACACGTTCCGTTTAAACAATAAACAAAAGAGCCTTTAAAGACACATTAAAAATAACCGGGAAAAATCCAAATAAAACCAAAAAAGAAAAACACAAGAACGATGTACTTTTTCACAGAAAAAAAATGATTTTTGTTAAGAAAAACACAAAGCAGGAAATTAAAAAAAGCACCAGATAAGGATTGTGATGTCTAACTACACAACCATACACACAAACACACAACACCAAACCTGTTTGGACTGTAGAACCGAGCGTGAACACAAACTCCACAGACCGACACGGATTTCAACCAGGAACCTCCTGACTCTTCTCTGGCATCAAAAACAATGATTTTGTAAAAATCAAACAGTTTGTTTTACAAAACTGACCCCCAAAAAAGCATGTAAATTAATCAAATGTTTTTGTTTTCTTTTAATTAAAAAGACAAGTAAATTAAAACAATGCTTTAGAACATTTTAAACTTATAATTGTCTTAAATTATCTTTAAAATCACTTTTTGACGTTTTTAAATGTTTTAATTTGGTAAAGTAACTAACATCATGAAATATACAAAATTCCTTATAATTGTATAAGTGTATAACTGTAACTAAAATCAGCTGTTCAGTCATTGATGCTCTAACAAGTCAACATTTAAAATAATGTAACTTTATTGTTTGGTATTCTGTTGTACTTATTGAGTTTTATTTCAGGCAGATGATAATAGAACCTGAAAATGATCAGCCTTTACTGATTTACTGTCAGAACTCTGATCATGTTCAAATCTAATCAGTCACATGATCTGTTAGTTTCTCTTTTGTTTTCCATTTGACAGCTTTGAGGACAAACAGACGTATCATTATTATTATTTTAAAAAATAGAGAACGTCCAAACCTCAGATTTTTTTTTTACATTCATTCAGAAAAAACATTTTTTATTATTTGCACGGTGGTGTAGTGGTCAGCACTTTCACGGTAAGAAGTCTAAATCCAAAACAGACTGATGTCGCCACCTACTGGCCTTAAATGGTTATTACACAATTGAGGATGGTCAGAAGACACGCTCGATCACAAACAGTGTGGGTTATAGAAGGTATTTACGATCAGTAATATTTACTCAGTGCATATCCAGTAGTAATCTGACACACTTTTGACTTATCACGAAACTTTAAAAAAGTAAAAGAAGCTTAAAGTGAAAATCTGTTCCTGTTTGATGATCAAGACTTTTAGAACAAAACTTCTGAAGTTATTGAGACTTTTTCTGCTCGGTTTTGTAGATCCAATCACTTTAATTTGGATTTTTTTCAGTCTGAAGAAGTGTCTGGTTTTGAAAGTTTCACTCACCCAAAAATGATTTGTCTCTTCCAAGTCTGACCGACAGTTTATTTGTTTTTTCCTTTTTTTGACTCTTCAGAACTTCAGAGGCTGTATGTTTCATTTGGAGTCTGTTTCTAAAGTACATACTTACAGTAAGATTCTATTTCTCATTCAGACTAAAGCTTTTCTGCTTTCTGCTTGTCATTTTTTATTTTAAAGAGAAGAAAATCATAGCTATTATAACAATACAACTAAAAAATACAGATTTAGAGTTTAAAACAGCCTAATTCAATGTGACAAATAAGATATTTTAAAGACTGGGACTTAAATCTGTTAAACTTTTAACAATTGAAACCTTAATTTTTTCCTTTATTTATTATCTTATATTTTTTTCATAATTATAAATTATAATGTCAGTAAGCTTTTGTTATGTGACGACAACAACAACAAAAATAATAATATATATGGTGACACTGTAGATTATCTAAAAGTATTATATGCTTAAAAATTGTTTGTTTATCAAACAAGAATTCTTAAAAATAAATAATCAGAAATATTAATAAATTAATCAAATGTATGCTCTTGCAATAATAAAATTGTTATTAATATGTTTTAATTACTGATAAATATAAATAAATCCACTTTGAGTCTAATCTAACTTTCCGTCCACAGTTTACTGTCCACGCGGAGGTTTCCTCGCGGGGAGGCGGGGTGGACCGTGACGTCACAGCTTTTCCAAGATGGCCGCGCGAGTGCTCCAGTGAAGCTAACTAACAGATAACTACCAAACGTTTGCCTCGCGCTCGGAGAATGGCACGAGCGCTTCTGCTCGTGTTTTCACTCTGAACCGTCGAGGTCATGGAGTAAGACTGTGCAGGTGAGAAACCCGCCGTTTTCCCGGGCTAGCCCGCCGGCTGTTTGTCTGCTAGCTTGTTGTGGGAGCTTTACCAGGCTAACTTTAGCCTCACCTGCGTTAAGCTCGTTAGTTCTGGGGGGTCATTTAAGTACGACCGCTGCGCACTTAAGTGGTGATTGAAGACGTCGGCGTTGATCGTCGTTTGTTTTTTATTTAGATTAATCGTGTCGTTTCACGGTGTTTTGTCAGCTTGTTGTTTGTTTAGTGAAGGAAACGCCGGAGTTTGTCTTCACTTTGAATAAACAAGTCGCTCGAGTCGCAGTTGGACTCGTTGGATTTCGCAGATTTTAACCGAAGAGAAACGGTTTGATTTGGACGTCAGTGGTGTTACAGTGACGTGTGCAACCCGTGAAAATCAGTGTCTCAATCAGTGCAACTTCCCGTTATATGGCAGCCCAGAAGGGCAAAATTCAACCGAGGAAAACAGTCTGGCAAGTTATTTCATAACAAATAAGTTAAATTTTCATGGAATCTGATTTAAATAAAGATACTACTTTGAAAAGTAAAATATCCTTAGTTGTTGTTGTATTTGCTGGTGACTATCCTCGTTTATGTGGGGCATTATGGCGTCTGGACTGAAAATCTTCCTCCTTGGAACGTATCGCCTACTCACCCAAATGATTTCCTTATCTTTCTGATAAATCCAGATTATGACAGACAGTCTGGGGGTTGGGATCATGTCACCCTGGGTGTCATGGGTGCTACAGCAGTTTCTGTAACTTGTTGAAATCAGTGACTTTGGTATGGAAGCCCTGAAGGGTGAAACTCAAAATACATAAACAGAAAAAACATGAACCAACTTCAAAATTTTTACCCAGTTTTTTTTAAATTTAGCTTCAAGTAAGTGTTTATTTACTCCACAGCATTTTATTTGTGTCTTATTTAATTTGTTTGTTTTTGTTGTGTTTGCTGTATTTTGCTGCGTGTTTTCTGGTTGACTGACTTTCCTCCCTTGCTCAAGGGTTCTTCTTGTTCAACTTTGTTTTGAGGGAATTTTGGAGATTTAAGTTAGAAAATGAAAATAGTTTATTATAAATTGGTATTTTTCTGAACATGTAAAGCAATTTATGCTACATTTATACAAAAAAATGAGTTTGAAACTTCCAGAAAAACTCCTGCAGATGAATTTGAAGCTCAGAATAAAATCAGGCTAGAGTTTTACCTCTTTTTTATTCAGAACTCTTCTATCTATTTTTATCTCTTCTCTGTCAGAGACCAAAGTACCTTTATTTATTTATTGATCTATTTTTTGTTTTGTACTCATTTTCTTGAAGTTGGTGTCATTCTTTCTTCAGGTCGAGTAACTCCCACTCACTGCGTTGCTTTGTTCTGGTCGGTGCAGCTCTGACTTCCTCCTTCTTGTCTATTTATAACCTGAAAAACACTTGGTTACTGAGTGAAGGAGGCGTTCACGCCGTCTCTGTTATGAAACATTCCCGTCCTTTCCAGCGGGCCAGTAACAGTCCGGTTCTCCGGGTGAATGAAACATTTTTGAAGCGGGGACAGAAGAAGTCAGACCGGCTTTAGCCTGAAACTGTCATCCATTAACTGAATTCTCAGAAATCTTAACCCGTTTCCAGATTTCTGCTCAAATCTTCCTCAGAAATCCCTTAAACTCCTGAATTTCTTCTGCTGCTTGCGTCGTGTGATTTTACAACTCCTGAAGAGACGTTTTCTGTGTTCTTAAACCATGAGAAGTAATTTTAAACCTTTGCTTTCTTTCATGGATCTGTTTTCTCTCTGATGTCTGAAGTTTAAAGAGTTTTATGATGGTCACAGTCCCACCGCCGTGAGAGAGTCCAGCGTCCGAGCTCCTCTCCACTGATGCAGGAAGACGTGAAGCCTGCTTTCAAGTGGAAGAGGTGTGGCCTTCCAACAAGCTGTGAATTGGTGAGAGTGGTTGCCATAGAAACTCAGACTGTCTTCTACCATTCACTGTTTAGTGATATCTGGTTCCAACGTGGTGGCGTCCGTATTGGTAAAATATGGCGACTGAATTGACTTGATTTGGTTGGCGGTGGAAGTAAACCGTTTTCTATGGATGATATCCGTCCAGTCAATGCCTGTGACTTTACATGGTTATTTTTTTAGGATAATGTCTTACTTTGGATCATTGACTGTATAAGAGAGAACTGGACCAAGTGCCTGTGGTGTAACCCATAGAAAAGGAGTTACTGGTTCAATGAAATGAAGTCAGTTCAGTCGCCATTTTTCTGCAATAGGAATGGCGCCATGTTGGAACCAGATGACATCAGTGAGCAGTGATTGGTCTGTCTGAGTTGTTGTTTCTATGGCAACCACTCTGGCCAATCAGGAGTGAGCTTGTTGGAAAGCCACACGCTTCCACTGAAAGCGGGTTCAGGAGAATCTGTCAAACGTTTTGAATAGGAACTTCCTGTTTGGATCACAAGGGCTCACTCAGTCCAGTTCACATATACAGTCTATGCCAGGAATAGACCACTCAAGGGCCGGTGTGTCTGCATGATTTCCACATATCCAAGCCTTTCCCTGATTACCTGGTTCAGGTGTGTCCAACCAGAGCAGGTATGTTGGAAAACATGCAGGAATCTGGCGCTTGTGGTCTGGAGTTGTCTGTCTCTGCGCTTTGATCATGAGAGTTGATGAAAATGTGCTTTTCTCTGAAGTCTGCCTCCAGTGGTCATCTGAGGAACTGCATCATTTGGTTTATTCTGACGCCACAGAACACAAGTTGGTACAAAAAAAGATGAAAAAATAACTCACCTTAGCTTCTTATCTGTAGGTTTGGTCAAATAGATCATAAAACATGAATTTGAAAACATTTCCAAGCCTGCTTTCTTTAACCGTACTCGGTCTATTTAAAAACGATGGGAGGACGTGATCGTCTCCTCTCTGAAAGGAGGCTCAGGGAGGAAATGCTGGGCCTCCTCAAACAACCTTCAGTTTCTCTGTTTTTAACTCTTATAAGCTCCTCCAGCAGCTGTTTCAGGTGATGAAAAGTGTGTTTTTAGAAGGTTGATCTGTTCTGAACCGTCCTGACAGTCTTCATGTTTCAAGAAAACCCTGAAAACTCTTCCTCCGGGATCCTTTCTGACCTCCTGCTCCTTCACAGCTCATGAAGATGGAGCCGCTGTAGAGGAGTCTTCCTCAGTCTGATGCTGCCGTCGGCCTGCAGGACTGGACGGATCCGCTCCTTTGGAGCAGCATGGACAGCTTCTTCAAAGCAGCTGTGTGTGACCTGGACAAACTTCTGGACGACTTCGAGCTCAATTCTGGTGAGAGAAAACAGTGGAGATGAACCTGAACTCGCCGAGGCCTCCGAGTCTTTACGCAGGTTTATGTGTAGACTCTCAGTTAAATTCATTTCTCAACTAAATTATAGCTAAAAAGCAGGACTGGGGTATCCGAACAGCAGAGAAAAGCTCAGGTGATTGCAGCTGAACACCCCTCATGGTGTCTACGGAGCTGTTATTGTGTGGTTCTGTGGAGGCGGTTCTGGACTCAAGGACCAGATTCTTCCTTCCTGCACATTTGAGCAAAAACTTCACCCACCACAAACAAAACTCACCTGAAGTTACACACCTCGTACCCCCACGATGACATCACAGCGGGAGAAACCGGTAAAAAATGAATGGAGCCAAAAGAAAAATGGGTCAAAGCTGAAACCAGCGTGTCAGGAATATCCAAAGGGAGTGTTGAGGTTATTATGGGATGGTCACAGGACTAGTGGTGCCACAAACGATTATTTTAACAGTCGATTAGTCATCGATTAGTCGACACAGGACATACGACTTGGTGACTATTTTCAGGCAAAGTGTGAAATTTTCACATTTTCAAACAATATGAGAAAATAACTTTATTTGAATGATCTTCACAAATTTCACACACCTGGTTAAGTCTACAACCACTTCTGAAGTTTCATTGACTTTTGACCTTGACAAGCGGCTGCCAACTTTCATAAAAAAAAAAGAAAATTTCCCGTCAAAAGGGGGCAGTGAGGGCGGGGCACACCTGGAGGTGATACAATGCCCCTCGTGACGTCAATTTATTGATTTTACAGTTTCAGATTCTCACAGATTTCAAATAAAATAAATGTTAGAACGCTGCTTCTCCTGAACAAATCAATCTGAGTAAAAACTGAGCTGAGACGAGTCTCCTCCTCCATCATCTGCTTCGTTACACAGAACCGGGCGGGTCAGAACCGCCGTCCTCCCCTGATCTATGACCTCCTTCATAAAGTGGAATAACTCTGTTCACTTGTGGTTTTTAAAGTTCAATCTTCTCCTTTCAGACGAGCTGGAGTGCAGACCGGCGTTCCTGAAGGCCCCGCCGTACCCCTTCTCCTCTCTGGGGTCGTCCTCCGAGCCCCCCGCCGTCCCGCCGAGCCTCCCGGACCTCAGCTCCATCCACTATGGTTCTGCCAGCAGCTGCCTGGACGGCGCCCGGATCTCCGGCTCTCAGGACTGCGAGGTCGGAGGTCGTCCTCTCACGGGAGTCGACCTCCTCTCCTCTGTGGATCGCGGCACGACCAAAAGCTCTGCCCCTCCCTGCCCGGACCGCGCTCTGAAACCGGTGTGCGACCTGGTGAACGACGCCAGCTCCGCCATGCTGGTCCGGACCAACAGCCACGATGCCTTCAGGGAGCTGGAGGCGGCGGAGACGCAGCAGGTGGAGGCGCTGCTGGTGGACTTTGACAGCCCCGTTGTTACGGAGCCCAGAGGAGCAGGCGTCGGCGAGGACGGTCAGAGCTGCTCGGAGACGCTGCTGGAGCTGAGCGCCGGCTTCTCCGCCTCCCTCAGCCTGCTGGACGTCATCCTGCCTGCAGCTGCAGACCGAGGACCCGAGCTCCCCGAAGACTCTCCGTCCACCGCAGACTCCGCTGACGGGGAGGAGCTTCAGGGCTCAGACCCGGACCTGCCGGTCTCGGCGGCCCCCCAGGAGTCGGACCATGACGACGACACCGCAGACACCAGCTCAGAGAAGCGGGACCGTGACGCTGATGCAGCGTCTGCTCCAGAGCTCCGAGGTGAAGCTTCTGACGGTGGAGCGCCGGGTTTGTCCAGCCCGCCGCCGGCCGCACTCCCACCCCCCGGCGGTTCCAGGACCCCAGAGGACGGCAGCGAGGAGGAGTCACTGGAGGAGGAAGGCGTGTGTGAGAGCGCTGAGGCCGACGCCCTGCTGGTCTCCAGCGCCCGGGAGGATCGGAGCGCCGAGGTCCGTCTGTCCCCAGAAGGACAGCAAGTCCACATGGAGCCGGCGGCCGCCGCGGCCCCCCCAGACCTGTCCCCCGACCGCTCTGAGACCAGCCCCATGGACCCCCCGGAGTTTGGGTTCGAGTATCTGCCGGAGAGCGACCAGGCGGAGCTGCTGGTCACAGACGAGGAGCTGGACGCCTTCCTGAAGGCGCACGCCGAGGCGGAGCAGGGCGCCGCAGCGTCCTACTGCGTCGGGCTCGAGGAGCGCGAGCTGAGGATGTGCGGTCAGGAGAGGCAGGAGGACGTGGAGGGCGGGGCCTCCCCGGAAAGTGACCGAGTCTGCGTCTCTGCAGGTGGAGGTTCTGATCTGGGATCAGAGAACTCCTGCACGCCACGCCAAGACCGCTCCTCTGGGGGGAGCTGTTCTCTCACCAGCCCCGATCTGAGAACCTCCTATGGAGGCGCCCGGCCCAAACTCCCGCACCACCTAACCTCCAGAACCCCCCCTGCAGGAGAGGACGAGGAGGAGGAGCGTGTCACGGCACTCGCTCCTCCTCCAGGATCAGCGGAGAACGAGGACAGCCCCGCAGAGGAGCACCCCAGCCCTCCCTACCCCCCCCAGGAGCACGAGGAGTACAGCGTGGGGTACGAGGAGCTGTCCGAGCCCCCGCCGTACCCCGGCGAGCCGATCGCAGACGCCGCGGCGTCAGCCAACTGCACGAGAGACGCGGCGGAGGAGCTGGGGAGCAGACAGCCGGCCTGGGTCCCGGACGCAGACGCCCCCAACTGCATGAACTGCAACCAGAAGTTCACCTTCACCAAGAGGCGGCATCACTGCCGCGCCTGCGGACGGGTAAGCTCCGCCCACACAGAAACCTGATTCAAACTTTCAAATGAAAAAAAGCATCACGTGATTGAGGTTATACTCCGTTTGTCCACCAGGTGTCCTCGTTCAGTCTTTCTGTCACTCAGGCTGACAGACTTTCATCACTTTTCCTCAAATAACCCTAAAAGATGAAATATTCTGTCTAAACATAATTAGGACACGTGAGTTTTTTTTTCTTATAACGTCAAATATGACATCACATGTTTTTTGAAGTAAAAACCTAATAAATATAAACATTTTATGAAGACAATTTAAGTATCCACGGTGTTCTGATGATAAGAACTCTGAAGTTTTATAAAAAATAAGTTTACTATTAGAAAAACGTGCGATATTGATGATTAATATTGCGATACATGACCATGTGGTAAAACAACTGATCCATCATTTCACTGCATCCGTTTTATTGAAATAAATTCAATAGAACTTAAATTATCCTCCAAATGACCCACGTCTACATAGGAGGCCGGTCTCTAACATGTCAAATGTTGAAACGGCTCCATTTAGTTTGTTAAACATATCTAGTTGTCATAAGATAGTTTTTGCATGTGTAAACATTTATGGTAGCCATTTGTTTTCTGTTTAAACCGTCTTTTTTGACACGTGTTTTACACAGACTGATATTGCAATGATGATACATTTGTGATGTGTTGTGCAGGCTTACTTTTACATACATTTTTTCAAATGACAAACTGTTCAAATGCAATGCATTGTGGTCTATGTATGCCAATCTAGGGAGAATCAAAACACACTAGCTTTTTGAAGAGACTTCTGGGAAATTTCCAGGACTTTTTGGATCTATAGATTCAGAGTGATCTGGAGCTGTTCTGTCCTGTGAGTCAAAAGGTTTTCAAAGAAAAGCTGATCTGACGCCTCAAAGACCCGTTTAGATGAAAATGAGGTTTTTAACATGTTCTTGTGGTATTTTTCTGAAGGATTAAAACATGTCGTGTGTTCCAGAGTATAAGTTGCAGTTTTTTTCAGAGGTGCGACTTCTACTCAGAAGTGTTTTTATTTTATTTATTTGAAGACATTAATAGCCTCATATACTGTATTTATTTTTCCAGTGAGCATTGGTTGTTCTTTAATTGTTGTTTTTCTTCTAACAACCACTAGAGGGCGCTGTATAGGGCGAGTATAGGAATTTGCTGCAGAAGAAGAAGGGTCCATAGCAAATGTGGAAGAGAATCTGGTTGTTTCCCTCCTAAACTTTAATATTTTTCATATACGGATCAAAAGATTATTATTCTTTTATGTATTTATTTATTTTTAGTTACGCTGGGTTTGGTGGATTTGTTCTCAAACGTCAGACTTTTCTCCCAAAAGTGCGACTTATACTCCAGAGCGACTTGTATTTGATTTTCTTCTTCTTGATTTGACTTTTTTTGCTCTTGCGATTTAAGAGGAAAAAATGAGAAAATTACATTTCTTTATTCAGATTGTTGATAATCAGGAGCAGACAAAAGAAGCAGTTTGAAAAGATTGTGGAAGAATTGGAAAGATTTGTGACGTAGAATGGAGAGGGGAAGTGGGGGCGGGGTCGCTCCACACCAACAGTCCCACTTACGACTCTCTGATGAACTTTTGCTGCTCTGCAGAAACTATGTTCTAAAAAACGACTCAAGTTTGTTGATTTTGGCAGAATCATAATGAAAAGGCGACTGGGGATGCTTTAGATCACCTTTTCTTTATTAATTTTTTTATTATTTTTCTTCCGTACGTTTTTTGGACGTCTATAGCTCTTCAGCTCATTCAGCTATTCGAATGTTCAGCTCGTTTTATGCTAGCTTTTTCGACTGTTTTGGCAGTCACTAAGGATTTCAAGATTTATATTTTAGTCTTGTGCTAGCTGTTTTAGCTAAATCAGACATTTTATCTGTTTTTATTGTGGCTAATTTGGCATTTAGCTTATATTCCAGTTACATGCTAGCTCTTTTGGCTAACCTAAGTCTTTTTTTGTTTTAGGCTAAAGTGGCATTTAGCTAATATTTTAGTTGGGTTTTAGCTTTAGCATTTTTAGTTATCATTTTCAGCCTCTTTGGCTATCGGCACTAGCATCTTCATGTTTTAGTATTATTTCTTCTATGAAGATTTCAGAAATTATTGATTTAAGATTTGCTGTGTGGCTTTTGGAAAACCCTAAATCTTTATGTTTTAGCTGTGATTGTTACAGTTTTCCTGTTGGCCTACAAACCGACCCCGCCCCCATCAGAGAAGAAAACAGTCATGTGACCCTCACAGGAAACCGTTTGGGGACTCCTGGTTTAGAAGATGATCGGAGTGGAACTTTTAATCTCATTTTTTTCATTATTTACTGATATTTTTTTGTATCTTCAATCAATGTTTCCTTCTTTTCTCTGATTCTGTGCTGAAGATCCAGGGTTTAGACATCTTGTGGTGGAAACATCAGCAGAAGCAGCTCAGTCTAAAGTCTGTCTCATTGCTGAGGTTTCGTTTGTAAATCTGAAATTCAACTTTTTTCTTCGACTCTTTTTATTCAATCTTTAAACCTAACTTGGTGAATCTTTTCATCTAAAACAAACAACGGCTTTAAACTACAAACAGCATGAAAGGAGACTTTGATCCAGTCGGATATGAGGTTGCAGTAAAGCGATCAGATTCCTGAAATATGTAAATGTGCATCTTTGTCTGCTTTGCTGTTAAATGAAATTTGTCAAATGAGCAGAAATGATTTAACTTGATTTAACACCTGAGTCACAAACCTCTCTGCCTGAATCCTCTCATGTTTGTGAGGAAAAGGAGGATTTCACCCCGAGGTCTAAAAATAGCTGCTGGAAGCAGAGAGCATGAGTCAGCGTTTGTGTCTGCAGCTCCTGCGTGCGGCGTAAAGCTGCTGCTCGTCCTCTAAGGAGGCGCCATCCGAGCGGCGGCGGAGCTGCGACCCGTTTGCCGCCCAAGCGTCTGCTGCAGGACGGCAGAGGCGTCGGGGCGCGCTCCGTAGTGACCCGCGCTGACGTCATCCTCTGTCCTCTGTGGCAGGTGTACTGCACGCTGTGCTGCAGCAGGAAGTGTAAGCTGAAGTACCTGGACAAAGAGGCTCGAGTCTGCGTCATCTGCTTTCACATCATCAACACAGGTAAGACCGCCGCTCCGCCGCCGCAGACAGGAAATGACTGAAACGTAGACGCTTATGGAAGATTTGAGCTTTTTATTCTCAGCCTGTGAAATCTGTGTTTGATGATAGAGAACAAATCCTCAGTTCCTGCAGAGCCGACGCGTCTTCTGAGACGAGTTTACCGACAACTTGGGCTGGAAGCCATTTATAAATGGTTAAGATGATTTCATCTCGTTAGAGCGACTCGTTATCGTTTCTAAAAGGTCCCAGCTTTCCTTCTTTCACGCACACGATTAAATCTACAACCACGTTCCGTTGACCTTTGACCTCAGGAAGCGGCTGCCAATTTGACTTTTCCTCTTATGAATTTAAACTCCTCTATCTTTAAACTACTCCATCACCTTCTAACTCCTCGAGCGTCATTAGGAAGCTACTGGGCGGAAAAGAGGAGGTCGTACGTGTTTTACGGCGTTAGCGTGACGAGCTCGCCAAAGTGCTGTTTCCCTTTAGACCGCACATTTCTCATTGGAATATTTTGAACATGTGAAACATGATTCTCTGGCTCAAGATAAATAAAAATATATCAAATACAATTTGACTATATTAGGATTGTGGGCGTGGTTAAAAACCTCAGTTGCCAAGGAATTCCCAAAGTTTAGTTTTGCCAATTCTTCCAAAAATGACATGAATGGGTTCGTCACCCCCAGACGACCAAAAACTAACATGGTTGCTATGGAGATCAAATGAACAGAAAGCCACCATTTTGAAAAAGTGTTCTTTAGTGACTTAATCACATTCAGCCAGTGGGGGCGGGGCAAAAGCAGGCGGTGAGTTTGACAGTGTTTTGCATCACTTCCTCACCGCTGTGCTAACCGTTTGAAGCTAGCGTAGCATTTAGCTCCAGTTTCACTAAAACTAAACCGGCCGTTTTCATTCCTCCGATCCAAATAATGTTCTGGAATCCAGTTATGCTTCAGAGTTCTTGTGAATTTTTGGAGAGGATTTTGGTTCTGGTCCTGGTTCTGATGTTTGGATCTTTGCTTTAATGCCGTGTTTCAGTTTGCTGACATTTTTTATTTCTGGTTGAAGCTTTTTGTCTGAAACTCTTAAACTTCCAGCTGGAAATATCAGCTGGTTCTATCGGTGCTGGTTCTATTGGTTCTGGTTCTGGTTCTTGCTCTTGTTCTGGTTCTTGCTCTGGTTCTGGTTCTGGTTCTGGTTCTTGCTCTGGTTCTGGTTCTTGCTCTTGTTCTTGTTCTGGTTCTGTTCTGGTTCTGTTCTGGTTCTTGTTCTTGTTCTTGTTCTGGTTCTGGTTCTGGTTCTGGTTCTGCTCTGGTTCTGGTTCTGCACAGACATGTTTGAGTGAAAACCTGTTTGCTGGTTCTCCTTTGATCCTGAAGCAGACGGAGGACTGCAGCAGGATGTCCTTGACTCGAACACGGACATGCATGTGTGTGTTGTGTGCACGGCCATGTGTGCGTGTTTGTGTAGATGTCTGTGTGTGTGCACGGCCGTGTGCGCGTGTTTGTGTAGATGTCTGTGTGTGTGCACGCCGTGGTCATGTGACCCTCAGATGCTGCCTGAATCCGGAGTAAAGAGGTGATCCACTTTTCAGGCTGCTTCGGTGCTGCGACTTCATCTCTCCGTGCACACACACGTGCACAGCCCAGCCTGCTGATAACAGCCAATCGGTGTTGAGCGTCCCCCCTCTCCAGAAGGAGAGGCTTGTGGGGGCGGGGCCTGCTGTCAGGTCGGTCTGAGGAGCTCAGGATGCTGAGAGCGTTCAGAGGAGGAGAAGAGCTTCTGCTGGACGACTGCAGACGTGAGGATCCAAACCCACAACCTGCGTTTGTCCGTCAGGTGAAGAGCTGTCGGCCACACCCCCAGGATGCTGATCTTCTTCTCCTGAAGTCTCTCTGCTCTGCAGCTGCAGCGCTCTGCTCTCTCGCCGTGAGGTCGTCAGCAAGCGTTCGATTGATGAACGTCTGTCGGTTAATCAATAGAATGTGCTGACTCAGCGTTTTCTGAGCTGAGTCACAGCGAGATAACGAGGAAGGTTCAGGAAAACCGAGCGCAGAGCTTTGATCTTCTAGACGTGATCACAGCTTCTGTTTCTCACATCCTGAGCTGGCTAGGAATGATGGGAAATCTGACGGATGAGGATGTTACACGTTTGCAGAATCAGGAGGTTTGGAGTCTGACTAACCTCCTGAGTTCAAGGCTCTAGTCTCCGCCCCCCAGCCCACCTGTGAACAGCAGGTGAAGCAGGAAAAAGACTGAGATGTAGCAAACAGACGGACTTCTTCACTGAACCAGCAGATGGTCGGTTCCCTCCAGAATCAACTCTGGAAGAACTGCTGGTCCTGGATCGACCGCTGCGAAAGCTCACTGAGCTGTGGAGCAGATCATGTGACAGATCTTCAACCTTAAGGTTGAATAAAGCTGATGAACAGGTGAAGTTCTCTGAAGGTTGAATCTGCTGCTGGGACAGAGGTAGGGCTGTAACGAGTATCCCAACACTCGGATGTTTGTAATCTGTTACCAACAGAGAACTAGTGTTTGACGTCTGACATTTTTTTACATTTGAAATTCAGTAGAAATATTCTTTAAATGTATGTTTTTAATTTATATTTAGTCAAATAGAAGTCTCAAAGTGTTTTTATTTTGGTAAATTACACTAAAGTGGTTAAAGTTTTGAACAAATGATTGAGTATTCTGTGTTGTTAATAGAAACTTATTTTATTCTAAATCTTTTGAGGTTTTTTTTTTTTAATAAATAGATTCTACTAAAATCTGTATCTTTAAAATTAAAAGGAAGAAACCACACCAAAATCCTAATGATAAAAAATATGACCATCTAGACACTGTAATTCAATTATTGTAATATTTAAAAACTCAATTTATAAACAGATTCTTAATCGTCCTAAAGAATACGTTTTGAAACGGTAAAATGGGACTTTGTGGCTCTTATCAGGTTCTGGTTCGTAGGAATCTGGACTAAATGGCTCTTTGAGGTTAAAGGTTGCAGACTCCAGTTCTAAAGTTTTTGGAGTTTTCTGTTTTTTCCTCTCGCATTAGTTGTTTCTGTCACTAACCATCATGTCAGACATCAGTCGGTGGACGCCGCTGCGATTTTTCAGTCTTCTAGGTTTTGTATCGACTCTGATGTCTTTCTTCATGCTGGAATGTTCCGTCTGCATGGAGACGATCCATCTGGAAGAACTTCGTATCCGTGGTCGACCAATCGGTCTTCAGTCCTCTTTCAGGACTCTGTAGAAACACCAATTCCAGATCAGATGAAGGAACTGAGAGTTTTCTAGTTGATCCATTTCTATTGAGGTGTTTTTATTTATGATCTTCTGGATCTACTGGAACTGCAGTCAGCAGAACTTTGAGGGTGGAAAACATTTTCAGGATTTGTTGTTCAGTTTGTCCCCTCAGTAGGTGGAGTCTCCTGCCTCAGGGGGAGGAGTTTAAATATCTTGGGGTCGGAGCGTGAGATGGACGGGCGGGTTGGGGCGCCGTCCTGCGGTCGCTGCACCGGTCCGTTGTGGTGAAGAAAGCAAAGCTCTCGGTTTACCGGTCGATCTTCGTTCCCGTACTCACCTGTGCTCAGGACCTCTGGGTCGTGAAAGCTTCCCGGTCAATGTCCCGCCCCCAGAGCCATATACCCCACTGTGATTGGCTGGTTCATCGTCTCCACACACATCACTGTAAAATGCTTTTCATGCAAAACTCACACAAACACTGAACTGGAATATTAAGGCGGGGGCCTCAAAATAACAACTTGGGGGCCACAGATGGCCCGCGGGCCGCCAGTTTGATACCCCTGATTTAAATTGATAAAAAGTATTTCTTTCTTTCTAAATCTTTGTGTTTTTGTCTGTTTATATTTTGTTGATTCTGATCTCATCTTCTGAATGAGGAATAAATGTTGTGGATTAAATACAGATATCCAGTAAATCAAAGATGAAACTCTCAGAATCGTGAATGAAATGACCTCCTGAGTTCTGATCCAGGTCTGACTGAAGGTCCAGTTTCACGTGGTCGGTTGGTTCTGTGCTGCAGGTCAGGCTCTGGAGCGGATGATGAGCCCGACCGGTCCCAGCCCCAACCCCAACATCCCCTCTGAGTACTGCAGCACCATCCCCCCTCTGCAGCAGGCCCGAGCCGCCGGCACCCTCAACTCGCCGCCGCCCACCGTCATGGTGCCCGTGTCCGTCCTCAAACACCCCAACCCCGACGGTACGCCCGGTCCGGCTGTGCTCGGCCCGCAGACGCGCCTCTCTGACCTCAGCTGTCCTGCAGGTTGTCCCCGCGAACAGAAGCGAGTGTGGTTCGCCGACGGCATCCTGCCCAACGGCGAGGTGGCAGACACCACCCGGCTGTCGGTGACTCAACGCCGCAGCTCGCAGGAGTTCACGCCGGACGACCCAGCGGTGAGACCTCAGGCGCTCGCCACGGAGGCTGCAGCCGCTTCCTGATTAAGAAACCTGCCGTTTTCTTTCAGCCCGGGTCAGAGGTCAGCAGCCCGGCCGAACCGGACGCCACCGCGTCTGCAGAGCTGGCCCGACCACCGCTGTCCGGACCCTGGGACTACGCTCTGCTCGCCGGGGTCGGCTCCTCGGTCAGGAGGGTTCCCAGCCTGCTGCCCGACGACGAGGACCAGCTGCCGCCGCTGCTCGTCATTACCGGAGAGGACGAGGAGGGAGGAGGTCAGACCGCGTCCAGATGCACGTGTGTCCGGTCCAGAACAGGAGGACACGGTTCTCCTGTTCTGGACCGGAGGTTCTTCTTCAGTTCTGGACCGGAGGACCGACGGTTCTCCTGTTCTGTTCTCCGTGCGTTCTGCAGAGGAAACCTGTAGAGATTGATCACTTTTATTGATCCGGTTTAAACAAAAACACATTTCAGTTCTGAGTTTGATTCTCAGTAGAGGAGTCGGTTCTGTGGATGTCTCTGCTGTTCTGGTTTGGACCCGCCTCCCTCTGTCTTGTGTTCAGATGTTCTGGTGGAGGAGAGCCCCGCCCCCTGCCAGATCCTGCACTTACTGGAGGAGGGAGGGCCCCGCCCACTCACCTTCGTTCTGAACGCTAACTTGCTGGTCAACGTCAAACTGGCTCCCTGTGAGTGGGCGTGTCCTTTGGGGGGATGTGGTGACGCGTGGGGGTGGTTCTGACCCGTTTGCGGTTCCCCGCAGACGGCAGCGGGCGGTGCTGGTGCTTCGGCTCCAACGGGCTGCGCGCTCTGGGCCAGAGGGAGCTGGTGTTCCTGCTGGAGTGTCTGCCGGAGGAGAAGGCCCTGCCCAGAGACGTCTTCTCGCTCTATCTCAGCGTTTACCAGGACGCCCAGAAAGGTAGGAGGAGGAGGGGGCGGAGCTTAGCTGTTACGCTGATCAGGAGGCGCAAACAGAACCCCGTCGTCCATTTCAGGGAAGTTCGTGGAGGAGCTGGATAACCTGACCTTCACCAGCAGCTTCCTGGGCAGCAAAGAGCACGCCGGCATGCTGTTCTTCGCCGCCAGCTGCCAGCCTCTGGACGGCCTCACGCTGCCCCCCCGGCCCTTCCTGTTCGGCCTCCTCATCCACAAGCTGGAGGTGCCGTGGGCCAAAGTCTTCCCGCTGCGGCTGCTGCTGCGGCTCGGAGCGCAGTACGACGGTGCGTGGCCGCCTGCGCTCTCCTGGTTTCCATGGTAACCGGGGGGACGTTAGAAATTCATCAGTTGCTGAACGACGTTTCAGTTATGAAAAATCAGAAAATCCTCAAACTTCTTGGAAACAAAGTTTTCATTTAGTTTAAAGCGTTGCTGGTTAGTTTGTGTTTTTAGCCTCTAAAGAAGTTTGTTCTTTTGCAGGTTTTACACTTATTTTAATTTGAGCTGTTTCAACTTTTACTTTAGTTTCTGAACCCAAATAAATATTTGGTTTTTATTTTGTTACCATTTACATTTGCTAATTCAACATTTGGCATCTTCTTCTTTTTTTTAACCATTTTAACCCCTTATATTTACCATTTAACTTTTTTTTATTTTTATTAGGGCTGTCAGATTTGTCGCGTTAAAAACGCATTAATCTGACATGTGCTTGACGCCGACAATTTTTTTGACGCATTAATCGCGGACTTTCTCATACGTGCCTTTCCATACCGCGCGCGCGGGCGTCCCGCCCTTTAATTCACCGGCTGCTCTCACTAGATCACGGGCGGGTCTCCAAACACCGAGCTGCGAGCTAAAACCGGCCGGCACTAGGACCTGGAGAGCTCCCTCACTCTAACCCGGCTCCGGTTCGCGTCCAGTACCACGTCTGGTGGTACCGGCTCGCGTCCGGCGCCGCGTCCCGAGAGCTGCGGACCCCCGACGTTCCGAACAGCAAGCGCACCGGGGGACGTTTTAAATGTTCTGGAGGTTTAAGCGTGATCCAGCCCCAGCATAGCGGTCTGTCTGCCGGCATATTCATCCGTGAGCTCCGCTGGACACGTCGCTGCGCAGCGGCAGTAACAGACTGTCAAACTATCCACAGTGTATCCCGCTTTTCTCAGTCTTTAATGTTTTAAAAAACAAAAGTTAATTGGAAATGATAAATCTCTATTTCATTTATTACTGTAGTTCAGCAGAGGAGGAAAAGATTTGGTCCTGACAAAAAATGAACATGAAAGTGTTATGGAAATGTTATTTTTGATGTTTTTTATTTTATTTTACTGAACGTTGATTGAAGTTTAGAATTTAAAATGCCCTTCACTTGCACTTGGGCTTTTGCTAGGCATTTTATGTTACAGCCTTTTATTGTTAAGAAAGTTTATCTCAATACAATGTTACAAAATAAAGTATTTCTGATGAAAACTATTAATTTTGCCATTCTTGTTTTCATAATTAATGTAGAACTACTAAATTCCACAAACCACACATTTTTTTTCCTTAAAAAAAGGCTACATGTAAAGTTGCGATTAATCGCGAGTTAACTCTGGGCAAAATGCGATTAATCGCGATTAAGAATTTTAATCGCCTGACAGCTCTAATTTTTATTTTGAGCTACATTTTCTAATTTCTTCGGTTTACTTTTTGCTGCTTTTCTGTTTTTTTAGTCTTTAATATTTAAACTTTACCTTCAGATCTTTAACATTCAGAATTTTCCAGATGGCAGAAAAAAACTGTATTTTTATAAAAGTTACAGATTTTTAACGGTTTAATATTTAGTGAGTCTACATAACATCTTCATCCATGTAATTGTAGTTGTTTATAGTTGTTTGTGTCAAACTGAAGTCTTTCTCAGATATTCTTGCTTATTTTATTATTTTAACAAATTGTAAACATGAAAAACTTGATGCTAATTTTTAAAAGAAAAAAATAAAGAAACTAAAAGCATCTAAAAATCTTTTGTTTCATTCAGGAATCAAATTTCTTTTAATATTTAAAATTTTTATTGTAAATCAGAGGAGACATTAATGTCTGTTCATGTACATTTACTGTCCGGTTTTATGTGTTTATTCTTAAAACTAAATTCAACATTTACTTTGTTTTAAAAAGTCTTTTTTCTTCCAGTTTATCCCACCCCTTTGGTCAGCGTCCGCTTTCGGGAATCTTTGTACCGCGAGACCGGACACACCATCATGAACCTGCTGGCTGTGAGTACGACCCCGACCTTCATTCGGATCAGAACCAGATTTCTGCTGAACAGAATCCGGTTCAGTGAGCTGACCAAAAAATAAACATACGGTTCCTTACTTTATTTCTGTTTTTTCTGATTGTGAAGGGAATTTTATTTTGGAAAGCTCGTGGTTTCTGTCCGTTCTCCTCGGTCTCACGTCTTAAATCCGTTTGCTGTTTTCTTAAAACGACTCTGACAGCTAAACTAAAAGCCCCAAACTAACAAAGTTCATAAAAACAAAAGTCTTTTGGGCAGAAAAGATCCAGAGAGGAAACAGAAGAAGTCCCTTCCTCTTCAAAATAAAAGAAATCTGTATTTACCATGAAACTTACCTGAAATATGGATTTATGGCAGCAGTCATCAAACTCTCATGATGAGCAGCGACGGACTTCAGTGTCACGAATATGCTGCTGGTAAAGACACATTCACTCTGGATTCACATTACTTTGTAGTTTTATCTGAACACCTTAGAAGTCTGACGCTGAAGTTAGTGTCAGGTTAACGTTTCAGGGAAAATCTACATTTGAATGAGTCCAACACAAAGTCTGTGTTTAAACGGCTGAAAATGTTTGACAGAAAAATGAAGATTAAATGAAATAGTTTCTTATTCTGAAAGGAAAATTGAAGAATTTTACACCAACAAAAATAAATCAAGAACTTATAAAATAATCCTCTGTGTTAAAGAGAATCAGGATTTTATTAAAAACAGAGAAGGATTCATGTGAAAGAAGATTTTTATTCTTAACAAGTGTAGTTTTTAAAAATCAGAAATTCTTCGTCTTTTTCCCGTTGAATTTTTGTCATTCAGATCGTCTGTTTGAACTATGTTTCAAAAGAGAAACTTTTAATTTGAAAAACTGGTTTTCCTGAAACTCGAAGCTGAAAAAACTTCAACCCTGTTCAGAAAATATTGTCTGACATTAAACCGATCTGTGGTCTGAAGAAGATTATCAACCGCGGATCCAGACCAGTGAACCGGTTCTGGATCGGAACCAGCTCTGGATCAGAACCGGTTCTGGATCGGAACCAGCTCTGGATCAGAACCAGCTCTGGATCAGAACCGGTTCTTGATCGGAACCAGCTCTGGATCGGAACCAGCTCTGGATCGGAACCGGCTCTGGATCGGAACCAGCTCTGGATCAGAACCGGTTCTTGATCGGAACCAGCTCTGGATCAGAACCGGTTCTGGATCGGAACCAGCTCTCTGACACTGAGAGGGTTTTTACATTAGAACTAAATGTAAAAAGTACATAATTGAGTAGATAAAATGTAGAGCAGATTTAGAAAGTACAGTGAAAACCAAAAATAATTAATTTTTTTACTCCTTAAAAAAATAAATATTTTTAATGAACTAAACGATCCTTTGATCGCCCAGCGTCTGCTGAGCGTCAGTAAACCTCACACCTCACCGTCTTCTCCCTCAGGACCTGAGGAATTACCAGTACAGCCTCCCGGTGGTGACGGGTCTGAGGATCCACATGGAGATGGGCACCAGCTGCATCCACATCCCCAAGAGCAGCTTCAACGAGGTGGGACGTCCTCTCGGGCGGGGCGGGGGTCTGCAGACAGTTTTCTGAACAAATTCACTGCTGGACGGTTGTCCGAAAATGGATTTAGCTCAAAGCTCCCACATGTGGGAGGAGCTAGTGGATGCTACATTGAAACATTGACTGTATATCTCGTATACAGTTTATGGAAGACACGGATGATGTTGAGAGATCCGGTTGATTTATGTTAGAGTTCCACAGGCACATCTGTAATCCCGTCTCCATGTCTGGGTTCATGAGATTCAGAGACTCAGTACGATGAGCTTCACCGTCTACTGCGTCTGAATCGGAGGTCCTGACCTTTTTCAGGCCCCGGACCGGTTTAAATGGGACAATATTTTCACGGACCGGTCCAAAGTTGGCATTTTTTAATAAAAATCTATTCTCAAAAGAAAATGCCACTACAAGAAATTTAGTTTAAAAAATTCTAAAAATATTAGTAGATATTTTTCATGCAGATGACGAAGATTCAGTGAAACCAAGTTTTTGATTTGTATAATTTTTTATTATTCTTTGAAGCCGAAGGTTCTTCTTTGGTTTCCTCACTGGCTTTCTTCTCCCTGAGGAAACTTTCAAAATATGTTTTATTGTTTGTTTTTTGTATTTAGTGTTGAGCTACTAGCTCAGCGATCTAGTTAGCCATGCAGGTAGCTGCTTGGGTCACGTGACCCAGACAGATGTCGTGTATGGAATCTGGAAGTCCTTCAAAGTAAAACCTCCTTCAGGATCAGAATATAAACGAAAGGGAAACATTTCAAGTTCGCGCATTTATTTTTTTTTCTGCGGCCCGGTACCAAGTGACCCGCGGACCGGTGCCGGTCTGTGGCCCGTGGTTGTGGACTACCTGTCTGAATGACGGTACTTCTCTCTCTGTAGCCCAGTTTGAAGACTTTCTGTCCCGCGTTAGTGCAAGGAGGGAAAAATAAAATGAGAAGATCTTTATATCATAAAGTTCCAAAACCAACACTCCATGTTGGTTTTTGACTCCACCCACTGATTATGTCATCAACACGTCACAGGCCAAAGCTGAGTCCCTGATTGGTTGACGCGATGCAAGTTCTCTTCTAAAGTCCAGATGTCTGAACACTGTGCTGCAAATATTTTATGGAGAATTAGGAGCTGCCTGATGTTCTAAATGCTACAGAACCTCTGATTGGACCTGGACATCCCCGACACATGAACCACATCCTGTGAAAATGTAGCTTCAGTTAGATCGTATGCAGGGACAAGATAGATCAAAGAACTGTTGTTTACGTGACCACAATGGATGGAAAAACAAACGCCGTCTTATCGGGACGCCACCATTTAACGCAGAATAGTGAATCGCTGAGGTCTCTGATTAATACCCAGGAGTGAAGGTGAGGCGGAGCGGCATTCCCGTTAAAGAATAGGAGGAGGAACGCCGCTCCAGCTGGAAGGAGATCAGGATGATTTTTGATGTGTAACACATGACAGAAGCCGCGGTCGCTCTTATGAAAGAAAACCATGGAAATGGACTCAAGCTCGAGTTTATTTGGATGTTTGGATTGTTTTTAGTGGAGCATCGGCCAGTCGATGAGATGCTCTGGATCTCTGTCCCGCTCTGCTCTCCAACACATCCTCGCTCCCGGGTCGTCACATGTAGACGTTCGGGACCCCTCCGCCTCACTTTTTGACGTTTAGGGTGTCCCCAGCTCATCGGTTTTTAACATGCTGGCGGTTCCCCTTAAATCATGGGTCCCCATCCTCGGGGCCACTAACCGGAACCGCTCCAGTAGTGGGACGTGGAGCGCAGCAGTACCCTAACCCGGTTCCAGTTCACATCGGGTACCGCGTCTCAAAGGTTGAAGAGCCTTGATTTCAGGAACAACCAGCATGTCAAAGAATGATGAGTTGGGATGAGATTGTGTTGTCCTGTCAAAAGTCCCGTACATAAGTACCAGAATGCTTGAAGTGTCAAATTTCAGTAGGTTTTATTGTTTTATCACATCAATATCAGACAACTGAAGGTTTTTTTTTTAACTTTTTTTGTTCGTTTTGTAAAGCAGAAAGTCGTACTCTAAAAATCTGTTTGAAGGTAAAGTCATGCACGGACAGAATGAGGAGGACTTGTCTGCAGTGGTTCTAATCATGAGAAGAACAAACAGAACCGACCAGAACCGAGGCCGATCTGCTGCAGAGACCCGTGCGACTCCTTCCTGAAGGGGGCGTGTCTTTACCAAACCAGAAAAAGCCTCGATTCCAGCCGGCGCCGCTTCTCTCTCCAGGTCCAGAAAGTGTTGAACTCGTCCAACGAGCACGTCATCAGCATCGGCGCCACCTTCAGCGCCGAGGCCGACTCCCACCTGGTGTGCTTCCAGAACGAGGAGGGCGGGTACCAGACGCAGGCCAGCAGCATGCCAGGGAAGACGCGCACAGGTGAGTCTCTGCTCAGCTGTCGGCGTGAAGGACGAAGCCGTCGGCGAGGGAAACGTTGACGTTGTCGGTCGTTCCAGTGACCGGAGCCAGTTTCGTGGTGTTCAACGGAGCGCTGAAAGCGTCGTCCGGATTCATCGCCAAGTCCAGCATCGTGGAAGGTAAGACGACCTGCAGCTCCTGATCCAGAACCTTACAGAACTCTGAGGCTGAACCTCCTGCTGTGCTGCAGACGGGTTGATGGTCCAGATCCCGCCGGAGACCATGGAGTCTCTGCGCTCCGCCCTCAGGGAGCAGACGGACTTCCACATCCCCTGCGGCAAAAACGACGGCGGCGAAGTCCGGGAGAACGTCAGCATCCGCTGGGAGGACCGGACCGCCACGGTCAACACCGGGTAAGCGCACGCGGCTGAGCGGCGGCATGTCGTTACTGTAGGCTAACGCAGTGGTCCCCAACCTTTTTGGGGCTGTGGACCGGTCAGCCAGTGTGGAGCTATTCCGCGGCCCGGGGGGGGGTGGCATTAAAAACGTTAATCCACTGTGTTATCATGTACAACTTTATTAGCTGGGTCCTCATGACGTCACAACAACAGCTGA